>NC_092691.1:8498246-8590746 GCF_964275005.1 Diadema setosum | reverse complement strand
GAATTGAACTGAAAGTTAAGTAATAGGTAAAATACAGGCGTTTCGTATTCATATCAGGTCCGTAGAGTGGGGAGAAGGGGTGGGCTGTAACCGGCATAAAAAACCCGAAAGGTTCATTTTTGCAAAAGAACAAACTTCATCATTAACAGTTACGCCAATGCGTCTAACATTAAAGAAAAATCTTTGAATAATAAAGGAAACACCTTTGTGATCAGGTACGCTGATGCAACCATTACAATGTATTGCTTCAAGTGCGCATGTTTACCTTTTTGAGCAACTCAACTTGTTTTGTTCGAGCTGCAGTTTCCGTATATAACGTTACAGAACACGTCAGTATGTGAGAAAAATGAAAGAAAAATATACGACTGACAATTTTCAGACGGAAAAATACTGCTATAGTTCTGGACACAGAGGTACATGAGTCTTACATGGTTTGTTTGTTTTTTTCCGCATGCATGTGATCAAACCAGCAAGATCAGAATCTATCATTACACTTAAAAAATGAACAGGACTCTTTTGCAGCAATGGGTAAATACAGTACTCTCCGCATAATCGTTTCTTACCCGATTAAGCGGAGTACCCGATTAACAGAAGAACACGTCTCATTCACATTTGACACACAATGTGTATGTAGATGCATTGTACACTGCACCAAACACCTGCACTGCATGCTTAACACGCGTGCTTGCACGGTACATTATACATAATTATATCTTAAACTTGCTCAGTCAGGAGCAATAATTTACACTCTTTTTTATGGAGGAAATATGTCTTCAGAAAACTTTGTCGTTTGACTATGCTCCTCGCTAACAGGCAGGCTTTTTCTAAAATGAACACGTCTCTTTGCATGCATTAATCACGTGGAACGTCGGGTTACTAACTTTTCGAGAAATGTTTGGGGAAAAGCAAAATTATGGAGCTGGTGCGAGGCCTGATTTTCGTTGCAAACTTCTCGTATTGTGAATGTTGTTGCGGAGCAAGGGAGGAGCGTATAGTAAGTGTTTAACTCCTATCTGTCATGCAATTGTGAGTGCCAACTACATGTGTAATGTTCGTTTACATGTGGTATGTCGGCGCCGGTAAAGGTGTTTTCATGTTACATCGCTCCCCAAATGATCGGTCTTCTTTTCAAGTTAAGCAGAGAATGCCATTAGCGGTGGAAAATTTGCCATTCATGATTTCTCTAAGTGTTATCTGGGATAAAATGTTGGTATAGAAATTACATTAGAAGAAAATTATTTACCCATTTATGCGGAGAGGCAACCCGATTATCAGGTAAGTTTAATGTGCATTGGAACCGACATTGCCATTACTACCCAATTAAACGGAGTACCCATTTAAGCGATACCCGATTACGCGGAGAGTAGTGTATAAAGAATTAGGTCTGTTATAAAGGAAATAAAGTTGATTTTGCTAATATCAAGGAGCAATTTACTACGTTTTAACCAGGCATAAACCTGAATCAAGTGAATACAGCAACATGAGCTCTATTATAGAAGTTGGAGGAAAATCGGATGATTTGTTCGACTGTTAGACGTAACCATTTCCCCTACCTTCTGAAGGAGGTGGGGAAAAATCTCTCAATATGCTACAGTAATTAAAGATTCTCTTCATAAAACAATTCTCTATATCTTTCCCAATATACTAACTTCACGAACTGTTGAAGAGATCCAGCTACGGCGGCACCAAAACTTTAGAAATTCGTAACAGGTTACGTCTCGTTATTCCGAAGGTTCGTTATTCCGAAGGCTCTTTAGTCCGAAGATTCGTTATTCCGAAGGTTCATTGTTCCGAATTTCATTTTCGGATTAACGAATCTTCGGAATAACGAACCTTCGGAATAACTCCACAAATGTTCGGATTAACGAACCCTTTTTTATTTTCGGATTAACGAACCTCTAGGTATAGGGAATTTGTGTGTTTCGGATTAACGACCCTCCGGAATAACGATCCTTCGGAATAGCGAACCTTCGGAATAACGAGCAGCACCCAGTGAGGGTTATACCTGCAACCCTTAATGCCAGTAAAGTGAAAGGGAAGACATACTTTTCATTTAAAAACATTTGGGAATGATCTTCATGTGCAGCATGTGACATTTGAATTATTTGAGCCGTTCCATCCGGTGATGGCATCACGAGGTTTTAATCAAAACTTTCAAAACTTCATTACTTTTGAAGGGATCTTCTTGCATTTATAGCCGTCTTGGTCACACTAAACGTCACCTGGGCAAAACATTTCACTTCTTGTTTATGATGAATGTAAATGTGTTAAGATTTGGGTGAATGTAATATCTCTGTTCCGTGGGATGTTTCAGAAAATAATAGCCTTTTTAGAGAACAGTCAGGAACCCTATATACGTATCTTGTGAGAAGTCGTGAATCTTGAGGAAGGACATTCATATGCTGTCACCACAAATAGTATTTGAATAGTATAATATTACTTTTTTGTGTATAATGTATTCATAAACATTCATGTAAGCAATGACAAAAAAGATTTTCCCTTGGTACGATATTTGAGATCCTTCGTCTATTGACATCGTCGTAACTTGTCATTCAGTTTAATATTGTCATTGTGTCTTTTTCCAAGTTCTCTCATCAAGCTCATGCTGTTTATAATGAGTTACTTAATCCTGGAAATCAACCTTCATCAAGACATCGGCCTGTGGTCCATGTGCAGTAAATCACAGATGTGTGGGGTTTTTTATGTACAAAGGCTGAGATATTGTATATTGTTTTGAACTGAATGGCTACCCCTAAATGTAACTGGCGCTCTGATTAGTAGGGGTAAACTTAAACTATGATTATCATTTTTTTTTTTGTCTGTAGAATCTTGTGTTTAAATTTTTTGGCTTATCAGGTAGCTTTTATAGGGGAAAAAGGAGAAGAAGAGAAGTCTGTGGTGTTAGGTAAGCGCATATCTAGGGCCCTGCTTGGGATAGGTATAGCTCTTATTCTGGTTGTTATAATACTGTGAATTGATTTTTTTTTTTTTTTGCCAAACCATGCAAAGCTGCCAAACCCGCCAAAGCTGCAATGAAGGGGACTGCATCATACAAGTTCGCTTTTTTAGCATCCCCTGCCTTTTCATTCCCAGTCTTGCGTGAAACAGGACGTGTTTCTGTATGATGTTATATGAAATGGAATGTGCTATTTGTCGTTTTTAATATAGATGTATATTGTTTGAATTTGGGGGGGAAAAAGTGAACGAAAAGAAAACAAAAATCCCGATCCATATGCAGATGTGATGAAACTGTGAATCGAGTACAGGGAAAACCCCGACGCGTTATCACTCAAAGGCCTATAATATATCATGCTAAAGCGTCAATGTTCGGGTTTCTTCGAGTAGCATTTGCCTTAAATTTCACTTCTACACGGGATGCAATGGGTCATTACTTGAGGAAAATCAAACATTTTAGAGTACAGCTTTACCTCTAAAGACTGCCAGAAAGGAATCTCCTCCACAGCTCGAAAATTGGTCACCGCTGCACACGGTCTGGCATGACCTGTCATCAACCCGCTGACGCCATTCGACAACAGCATTTAGACATAGGCACTGGTCTCCGGCTACAAGTACATAATACTTGTATCTGTCTTTGCTCATCTGACAAAAGTCTCGGCAGAGATCGATGGTCATGTCATCAGATTGCAACCTTGCTTGATCTTCCAACGGGATGTCGTCTGGCTGGTACACGAAACAACCTACGTAGCCACTTTCTTGTGTTAAGAAATGTTCGGGCCGCAGACAGAAAATACAAATAGCAGGAAAATAGTATGAGCACAAGAGAACAAGCGTGTAATGCCACCATTTTTTAAGTGTGATAGGCCCTACTTTCATGTCAGCGTGCAACAACCCTTGTCTTAGTCACATTTTGTGCAATAGTCTTGGCCAAAATAATATTGTTAATCCTGACTGAAATTAAATTGATAACCGAACAACTAAACCGTCGTATAGGATAAGTTACGGTGTCAAACTGTTTAGCCCTAAAAGGGCCGGAATCCGCCCCCGACGTTTCGCGCTATAGTTCTGTAACGCGAGAAGGCCTTATCGCGAGGCTTCTTGACTTCGTTTGTTCAAGTCTCGCGCAACTTTTGAGACCAAATTTGCAACGTCCGCGCGTACTTTTGCGAAGCCACGCCCATTTTTGTAACGGAATGTCGCCCCAAAACGGGCACAAAATTTATTTATGTACATTTCCTATGGAAAACAGTGCTCTGTCTTGAAAGTCATAAAAACCTGATTATTTTTACAATTAATCACTTTCATTGATCAATTTTATGCTAATTATGGTAGAAAAGTGGTCAGTGACAATTTCCAATTTAAAAAAAAAAAAGTTGAATTACATAGAAATACATAAGAAATTCTGAAATCAATAAAATACATAAGAATTGAAATGAGTTTTGGAAGCTTTTGTGATGTACAATTGTTGAACATGTTAAAACAGATTTACAAATCAAAAATTAGACTCTCAATGCTTTTAACTAGGCTAAAATATGATCTTGAGCTTAATTTGCATAATCAATTAATCAAAATTAGAAATTGATTGTTTCAGAAAATCTTTTGACACAATCTTGTAGATTATGACGTGGGTCTCACGCATGCAAAATTTCATCGCGATCGCACCACCGATGGCCGAAATCTGGGGGGGGGGGGGCGGAATCCATCCCCCCCCCCCCCCCCTCTTCCCGGTCTTAGCATAGCCAAAAAAGCCCGGCCCTTTCAGGGTTAAACTGTCCCCATCTCTAACTGATAAAATTCTATACAATAAAAACAACAACAAAATGTTGCTGGATCCAGGCAGTGATCTGGGCTCATGACAAAAATGTCAGGACATTGATTTAATGAAGAACCTCTCTTCCTGATTGGCTGTTACATCAAAAAGTTGCTACCTCAGCCAGGATTTCATTCCTAACATCTACATTAAAAAATGAGATTTATCAGTACCAGACGGTAATCATTTAGTTCCTTGGCTAATGTCAATTCCTGGCCTTGGTAAAATTGTTCAAATCCTTTCACAGTCTTCTCAAGTCAATCAAGTGTAGCTAAACAGCCACAGAAAGAAATAAACGCATGTGTATACATAATTATGCACAACATTATACCTCCTGTCATTCTAATTCTGACTTGAATGTTTGAGTAAACAAAATTTTCAAATATACAAAGCATCATACCTCCTCTCAATAAATACACAAAACACTAAATGAAATCTTTTGCATAAGAAATCCCCAACTTATTATGTTTCGCATGCATTCATTTGGTTTTTGTTAAACATTCAAGTGGAATGTAAAAGAACGAATAAAACCGAAATAAACCAAAAATTTCTGGGGAAAAGATATGTGTGTGTGCGTGTATTACAAATAATATCCCCGTCACACTAGAGGCAGAATGAGCCGGAATGCCGTTGGAATGAAAATTCTTCCTGCCTTCCTGCATATTCGAAGTGCATTCTAAAAATTCTGACGACATTCTGAGTGCGTTCCAAACATTCGGGCCCTTAAGACATTCGAGGAGCATTCAAAGTGGAGAAATATCCATTTTTATTCGAAGGGTATTCTAACTGGACTTTGATTGCATTCTAATTATTCCAACGGCATTCTAATAGCATTTGAAACAATCTGATCTCATTTGAGGGAGAATCGGAACGGTGTTCCACCTCAAATTCTGTCAAAATATCTCAAATGCTCAAAATGCTCATACAATTACCCCCAGTTAAATACTGGTTAGTGAAAAGGTTAGAGTAAAGATTACGATTAGGGTTAGCTTTAGGGTTAGAGTTTGGGTTAGGGTTAGGATTAGGTTCATGAACCTAATAAATATTACTCCTAATATTACTCCTAATTCTGCAGGATTAGGAGTAGGGTTAGGGTCACGGGAAGGGTCTGGGGTAATTGCTCTTTCAAGAAGGTCTTGCTGGAGGACAGCAATCTGTAGCAAAGCAATATGGTCCAAGGATGATCGGGTTGACACTGGTGAAAATCACCATTTTTTATACGCTATCGGAGACCATTCCGGCGGCATTCTTGACACACACGGGACATTCGTGTTGCATTCTAAGTACATTCTAAGTGTATTCCAAATTTTCGGGCTGCATTCTGTTTGAATTCGTGAACATTCAAACTGTATTTGGTAGCCATTCCTGGAACGTTCTGACCGCATTCGAAATGAGTTTGTACTGCATGCGAGACGCTTTCCGACCATCAGATTTCGGGCAGCAATCGAACCGCGCTCGTGCCGCATTCGAAGTGCTTTCTAAAGATTCTGACCCCATTCTTACATGTATTCTGAATATTCATACAGGGTTCCAAGTACATTCGAGTAGCATTCGAGAGCTAATTCATTCGGAATGTGCAAGAATGATTCGAGAAGGATTCGAAGTCCATTCCAAGTATTCGAACAGCATTCCTTACCAATCTGTTAGAATTTGAATTTCTCTCCCGAATGTGGCACGAATTTGGAAAATCTTTAATTCCGGCTGGTTCTGCTTGATTCGTGCTGATTCCGAATAAGTGTGACGGGGGTATAACTAAGCTTACCTTTGCTGTAGCAATTGGCCCTTACAGTGTTTCTGCTGTTACACGTGCCACTAAGTACAGAAATCTCACACATGTTCAGTAGAGTCTCTAAGAGTAAAACAAAATGAAATCAAATGATTACATTTTTGTGGTAACGGCACCAGGTATATTGATTCAACCAGCCAGCTGCCATTTTGATATGCTATACATCTGACATTCATCTAAAGAAGTCGCCGATGTTTACAAAAACGATAACAAAGATATTCCGTGGTTCGATAATGATGTTATAACACTCCTAATCTGTAATTGACGAGGCAACGTTAAAAGTTGGATAATCCGCCACCCCTTGTCGTTACACAGCCGTCAGGCCTCAAGCTAACTACAGATTTGCCATTGCCAACGTTTAATATTCCAAATGCATTCAATCTACAATCTATTGTTGTTGTTTTAAATAAAGAAAGAAGAGAGAGAAAAATGGGGCCCTATACAAATAATTTGCCCCAATCTACTTTATTATGCTTTATACGCTCCTGGGACATCATCGAATAAGTTAATTGAAAGTCATATACCTGACTCCCGAAATAGGTGAAGCAGGCTCCATATTAAAAATTATATAAACTATGATAGGTGTCAAACCAAATTTTCGACGCATATAGGGCCTACATACGTCTTCTTCAGGGTCGACATAAATAATTTTCCATGTCGACCCTGAAGAAGACGTGTGTATGCGTCGAAAATTCGGTTTGAATAAATAGCACTCTTGGATCAAAATGCATTACTACCCTACTTCGTCATCTATTACATATACAATGCATTTATTTTAACCTATAACTATAATGTTGATATTTTTATATATTTTCCTGGGAATACACATGGACAATCAGATACATATCATGAATGAATACTGGTCCTCACCATTTCCTTGGCAAGAGAGTGTCAATGATTGGGGATATGTACTCGGAAGTAACCGTGAAATCCGATTTAAACGATTAGCCCCAGGAAATCCCAGTTGTCTGCAAACGACGACAAGTTCATTGATGGTGAATCTAAACCTTCTAAAGAAGAGACCACTGGAGAAGCATGTGGGAATCCACTGGCCATCAAGCATCATTTCCAGTTCACCCTCCGATGCTCCTTCCACTCCACCCAATCTAACAGCTTGGGAGATAAGAAGAAAATGCAGTGACATCGTCATGTTGTTTGTAACAAAATCAATGTCTATTGCCCTTTAACAAAAGTTGGAAAGTCAGTCATCTTGTATACCGATATTTACTTTTTACATACATTTAGGCTCTACTGCAGGAAGCCAAGAGTGTGTGTACCCCCTGTACTTCTTATATCATGCGGTTGGGGAGTTTACAGCTATACCGACGGTTAGTTAAACCGATGATTTGTAATGCCGACGTTTGTCCTTTTTTTAACATCAATTCGTCATTACGAAATTTCGACTACCAGTGACTATTCCGAAAATAAAATCTGGTTCAGTAATTATTCTGAAGATTATTTTGTCCGAATGTAGAAAGAGGACCCTTATCAAAAAAAAAAAAAATGAAAAGTGGTTCATTACTCCAAAAAGGAAATAGAATTCTGCAACTTAAAACTACTGAAATCATACGAAATGATATACTATAGATTTTGCGTATACTCGGGACGGATGAACCCTGACATGATTGTGCTTATACATTTATTCTGGTAAGGCATGGTATACATTTTCCTCAAGCGACAGCGTAGATGAATTCTCGATTCAGAGAGGATGATGATGGCCATCCAGTCTACTCTCTCAAAAAAAAAAATCGAGTGAAAATGTTCACTCTTGAAGGAGTGAATAACAGAAAAGAGCGAAATTAGAGTAAAATTGGAGTGAATTTTAAGTGAAAATGTTCATTTTCGCCCATTTTATAGAGTGACATCGGGGATCACTCAAAGATTTTGGAGAGATTTTGGTATATCGAAACTACACAGTGAAGGTTTATCGATTCTTCAACATGACATGCGTAATCGCTCGTTACATGAACATATTAATGCTCGAATATTGTTTACTCTTTATCACATTTTTTTTTATACAACTCTCAATACTTACTGACATTTTTCGCACCAGAAGAAAGAGTGACCAATCCAACCAATATGATAACTTGGCTTGTCATGGTAGCAAGGCGATGTCGTCTTCTCTCACTCGTCATGGTTAGCACTTTAATGGCATCCGATAGTAAAAACAATGTATAATCCTATTCATGCACCACTTTCACCGTTTAATCGTTGTCTTGGCCTGACCGTTTCTTTATTTCCACTGTTGGGGTGTGCACACTAATTTGTAAATAGAGCACAAATGAGTTGATCACGCGCTTCATTTTTTTTTTTTTTTTTGTTGCCTCATTTCCTTAAGAATTGCTCGGAAAGGGAAAGTGAAAGAACCATAACTAAAGGAGCTTATTTTCATCCTATGGGGAAAGGAAGTCCTGTCATGCGTGTTGGAATATGGCCGGAAATACACGATGTCAGTATGCGGTATAATGATTGCCTTTGGAGAGAATGTTGTACAGTAGCTATACAACATCAATGGGGAGAGAAAATGTTTCGTGTCAGGGATATTGTAAGCTTCATCAAAATGTCTGGTATTCCCGCCACACTTCCTCAAACTCTAGGCACACGACCAGCTCAATTCCTTAATTGAGCCTGACTGATCCTGTACATTCTAACGTTGTACTAAACTCGTGGCGAAGGCTTGTTATGAGATTTGAGGGAAAAGGGAAAGCGGAACAGACCTTACTGCAAGCGACAAAACACGCATAAATATTGATAGGCAGTAATGAGAAATGGTGTTCTAGATCAATAATTTCGAAATATTTTTTTATTGCCATTATCGCTATAGTTACTCTGAAAGAGGATATTGGAAAGGAAAATATATGCAGGAAAAGTATAAGTCACATCATAAAACCTTGGTTGGATTATATTTAACGTGGTTGTCTCACTGTGATGATACTGAGAATATTCCAGTTAAATATTTCCTCCTTCCCACATATAATGTAATGTAAATTAATATTCTCTTGCATGTAATTTCGATTTGTCATGCTCCATCTAATGGTGATGTCCATCATTGAGCTCTTACACAATTGAGATGAGGACATTGTTGTTTTCCTCTTCATCTTTGAAGATTTATATCGATATAATTATCATAATGAAATGATGGATTAGGCCCTAATATAACACAAGACACAGACATGAAACGGCCACGCGCAGTAACCATACACAATGCTCGAAGCCATGGAGGCAATGATCATCGTTCTCACCATTGTCAACAATGGAGAACTTTTACTGTAACCTCGCCCCATTTTAGGCCTATGATATGCAGAAAACGACGTGTTTCTCGTAGTCACAGATGTCGTCCCTCGATGTTAATATTATAATCAGACTAGCTTTTATTCTCCCTGCTTATTCATGCAACAAATCATGGACTGTGTGGGGGGGGGGTGGGTGGGATGGGTGAGGTGAGGTGGGAGGGGAGCCCAATTTTGCTGTTATTTACCCACTCGGATATTCATCTCTATAATGATGGTCCTATAATACCAGTGAAACCCATACATGCACTCGGCCGCTGTAGATCTTGTCCGTCAGTCCCCGGTCTCTTTATCACGATAGATTGAAATAACGCTTAGTGATAAAAACGTATGATACAAATGGATAGGGCCTATATAGATTCGCTTATGAGATTTAAGGCATAATCCAGCGAAGTCAAAGGTCATAGGTCACTGATTTGATATGAACATTGAATAGCTCTAAAATAGAATGTTCAGCTGTAATTTGGAAAATATCTAATAATCCAGTGGTATAATATGATTTCTTTCAAAGGGTCAAAGTGAATAGCCAATTGTTTGCATGTAATGAAAGCGGAAAGGTCACTACTTCGGTCAAGGTCAAAAGTCACTTCCGGAAAAAAAAAAAAAAAAAAAAAACCTCTTCCATCTGGCCATAACTTAGGAAAGAAACGAATTAAGCATGATTGCATGAAGCCTACATGCCTACGTAATGATATACATAGTAAATGGAAAAAATCGGGATAGGGTAAAATTTAAAGTAATTTGAAATATTAGTAAAAATCTGGCGTATACAGTGTATATAGATATTTTTAGGGGAAGAATTTAATTATCATTATCATTTCTCGTTGTCTTTATTAATTTCCATTACAGGTACTTTGCTGAGATGTTTTCTTTTTTCAAAAAACAATTTACTCTCATTGTATTGCGTAAAATAGTACAATGAGCAAGTTTATGTTCATTCTATTTATGTTCTGCTGGAATATAAAAGAAACGTGAATAGCACTCAGAACAACACATGCACACTTTCGCACCATCAAGAAGTTAACAGGACAAATGGCATGCTCGAGATTTGTGACAATATCAAGGACAAGAAACAAGAAAGGTAAAGGATTCTGATGTTTTGCATGTTCACAATACAGTTATATTGCTCGCAAAAAAAAAAAAACACACACAAACATATTTGATGAGTATTAAATGAAGTGACATCACCGCCTCGCAACTTTCTTGTTAACACCTATACGAAATGGAACATAAGTGGAATCGTTTTTATCTGCCATGGCGATGATAAAAAACAACAACACATATATGAATCGGAAACGTTTCAGGTTAGAACTTGACATGAAATATGGCACAATATACAAACTTCCTCTGTAAAAGTTAATTGTGTAGGTCCGATATACGCAGTTTATTTAATAATACATTCAATCATCAGTGTATTTAGTGGGCGTATAATAATAGTGTCAAAGGGCATTTTTTACCATTTGCACATGAAACAAAAACCCAACTTTAGTGCTTCAAACTAGTTCCAAAATATGAGTTACGGATAGGAACAACCAGTGTAGAAAAAGTAAATCAGTATAATCAATGTTAAGTATTGTTGAAATATACAAATGTGAACAATAGATATCAAAATTGTTTCGAGACTAAACTGTCTACAGTTATGGTTTAGTGAGAAATGTAGTACACTGTATCTCCTTATAATCATTTTAGACTTTGCAAAACTTTTATGTGGTATATAGGATGTTATGTAATACATCTGACCAACACATATGCATCAAATGTGATAACTCGAACATTTTTAAAATCACTGCTCCCAATGTTAGGCCTATACAACTACCTTAAACCATGATATTCTGACCATAAGATACGTACTTGCATCACGAAGGACAAAAAAAAAAAAATACCCAACATACACGCTATCATATCACTGTGTATAGAGTGCCTGTGTAGAACTGCCCAGAAAGTCTTCCGCAGTCATGATAGGTCGAGTGTTTACATCACAGAGGACAATTTCAGATCTATAGCTAACATTTATACACTCTATTCACAAAACACATGATAAACGTGTACACACACAACATATTACACGGCACACATGGAATAACCTAGGTATTATATCATATTGTGTCTATAGCTATTATTATCATTATACACATTCCACAATGAAATATACACTTTTGCTACATATTTTGTTCGAAATTACGGCACATCGAGATGAGCTCTGTTTAACATCACTGGCCAACCAGGATTTCCCATTTCCTGGACGTACAAACAGCGATGGGTGTTTTTCCATGTTTCATTTTGCTTGTTTGTTTGTCTGTTTTTGTTTTGTTTTTGTTTTTGCTTTTGCTTTAGTTTTGTTTGTTTTTTTTTTTCTTTGCTGGAGCTGTATCACATTCGTGTTATTTCAGTTTATACATTAAATGTTGGGGGGAGGTTTTTTTTTGGGGGGGGGGTGCCTAAAAACGTTATGACATTCGTAACTATGTTAAAGAAATGGAAAATATTTATCATAAGTCTTTATGTGTTAATCACTCGTCTAAAAATGTGAGAAAGGAGCACCATCAACTAAAGCCATTTGCTTAAACTTCGATTTTTTTAATCAGCACACCTTATTTGTCATGAAACAAGTATAGGAGTATGTGTTCATATACCTGAGAAGACAGATAAATGCAAGGCTTTCGCATGGGTACACAGTCCATGAAGGCATTATTGAAGATTAATGATAGAATATGATTATACAAAGTTAATACACACTTTCAGTATAAATCAACGATCATAAATATTTCTTTAGATAATAACACACTATTGTAAATGGGTCGTATGTTCGCCCGTGATGACCCGACCAATTCGATGCTGAAGCTTCTTCTGATTACAGCACCCCCGCTTATTCTTTTTATAAGAACAATTAATTTTTTGAATTTGCATAATGTTTTTACAAATTCTCAATTTGGGTTCCGTCAGAAACATAACACCATTCATGCTCTTTTAGAGTTTATTGACCACGCTGCGCACACTATTGATAATCATTCTCATCTTATTGGTATCTTCCTGGACTTCTCCAAGGCCTTCGATACAATTAATCATGAAATATTACTTTATAAACTGTCTCATTATGGAATACGCGGGAAGGCCTTGGAGTGGTTCACGAGTTACCTACAAAACCGAAAACAATATGTATCTCTGAACGACTACAGCTCGAGTTTAGAATTCATTAAATGTGGCGTCCCACAGGGTAGTTTATTAGGACCTTTACTTTTTATCATTTATATTAATGACTTTTGCAGATCATCTGACATACTCTCATTTATACTTTTTGCTGACGATTCAAATATTTTCTTTTCTCACCAAAATCCAGATACTCTTGTACGCATAGTTAATTCCGAATTGAAAAAAAGCAACTCAGTGGATAAGAGCTAATAAATTATCTCCTAATCTTCAGAAAACTAAGTATATGCTTTTTAGTAATTCTTTAGAAGATTTAGACACAGGTATTGCTTTTGATGACACTTTGTTAGAACGAGTTTCTCATATAAAATTCCTTGGTATCACAGTGGATGATAAACTTTCGTGGAGGCCGCATATTACTAACATTAGTACAATAATTTCACGCAATATTGGTATTATCAATAGACTCCAGTTTCATATTCCATTGTCCTCTTTGTTGACGTTGTATTTTTCTCTAATTTTACCTTATCTTAATTACGGACTCCTAGCGTGGGGTAGTGCCCATCAAAACTTACTAGATTAATTCCTTTTGTTACAAAAAAAAAGTTATTCGTATTATTTGTGGCGTCCCGCCACGTTCCCTTACAGAGCCATTATTTATTAAACATGAGATTTTGAAAATTAAAGATTTGTATTTTTTTTCAACTTGGTCAGTTTATGTTTAATTACAATGTAAATGCACTTCCCAGTATTTTTAATTCAATGTTCCCACGGAACCAGTCTTTTCATGATTATCCCACTAGACAATCTAATGAGTTTCATTTACCCCTCCTGAGAACTTTATTGGCTCAGAATACATTTATATACACCGGTCCTAGATTTTGGAACTCACTGAGCTGTGAAATAAAAAAATTCCCCATCTTTGTATTCTTTTAAGCGCAAGTTGAAACTTTTTTTTTATTAAATCCTCCCTGATATGTTTTTTTCCATTAACATCTATAGTTTTTGTTAACCTCAGGGTTCATCATCCACCCACCAATCATTCAAACACTGAATTCATTATTACGTAAAGAAGTAGCCATTACAATCCTTGCTCAACTGCATGCAGCACCAACTCTATGAAGCACATTCTCTACCATCCTCTGTTCCATTTCCCTTGTTCAGCGTGTGGGTATTCTCTCATTCTCTCTTTTTTTCTTTCTTTCCTTCCATACTTTTCATCTATTCTGGCAAGTTGTGTCACGTTGTTGTGTTTCTTCTGTTTTGTCCCGTCCTGTCGTATATTATATTCGTCACAAGTGTTTGCAAATAAGTAATTCATAGGTTTTATGAGTGGTTCACAATCTACAAGCTTTGCTTTTTAGTGGACCTCTCTATTCTTTCTTCCTATTTTTTTTTTCAACTGAAGCATGACTTTGTATTATTTTTTTTTTGCCAGTATGCGCTCCTATGTTTATTGATACCATTTATTAATTAAGACAAATGTTCTTTGTTTATGATGTAAAACCTGATCTATCTTGTGTTATGTTTTTTTTTTGAAAAAGAAAAAAGAAGAATGAAAATAAATGAATTGAATTGTATTGAATTGCATATAAGTTTCTTGATGTCATTTCATAAATATTTCATTTCACATTCATTAACATCTGACTTATCAACATCTTAATTTTTGCCCCATAGATGTTTCTCGGTGTCTTTCTAACAAATCTATATCCTTCATGTGATTGGAACGCATGAAGAAGATTAATGTAAGTTGTCTACAAACACGCGAAAATATTCCAAAAAAAAGTCTTATAGCTCGAAGCGACTGACAGTATACAAACTCTGTTAATGGTGGTATCATGTGAAAGGCATTGTTCTAGAAGGAAACAAGTAAATAGGTGGTATTAGACATAATCATGTGCCTGATGATAACTATGCATAAAGTATTATAAAAAAAAATATGCGGTTAAGAATCTCAAGTCACCGTCGCATCGTAATGTTCGTGTCTTGTTTGTTTGTTTGTTTGTTGGTTGGTTGGTTGGTTGGTTGGTTGGTTGGTTGGTTGGTTGGTTGGATGGTTGGTTGGTTTGGTGGGGGCCTTATGTCCTTCTCACGCTTAAAAATGTCACACTTTTACTTTTTTCACTTATTCACAAAACGAGTATTCATTATCACCGCAGGCGCCGGCGTTTGAATAAAGATGCCCCTTTCTCCCTTGCGATGCCCCAACGACCTGATTCTCGTAAATCTGATCTGCTGGAGGATCATTGGATTTCGACTCGGCATTCAAACTCAATCCTTGGTAGACTGAATCGGGGGCAGACAAAGTTTGCAACCCTGCATACGTCGTGTCTCGATTATCGGTAGTATCCCGACTAAGACTATTCCGTTTTCCTCTTCTCCTGGGAAAGACGTAAGGTACGGTGGCGGAAGTTGAAGACAGAGTAGTGTCATGAGAACAAAATATCAAAAGAGATATAAAAAAAAATCAAAATATCATATCGAAGTTATTCTACAAGTACTGGCCTATACTTAAACAGCATAATAAATAGTGATGGATTTCCTGATCAACGTAAAATTTGAGCATGTCGACCGTTTTGGTATTATGAATCTCTTCATGCGTTGTAAAATAATATATGGACATCATTTCACATTGAGAATAATATATCATCAGGGATAGCAGTACATTTTTTTAGCAACCTAAAGTGTGTCATGTCAAAAAACAAAAAACAAAACAAAACAAAGCATCCCCTAAAAAAAGAGAGAACAGACCAGACTGTTGATCAAGTCACATACCGTCATGTCACTCATACATAATCGATTTTATGCTATCACCCATGCTTCTGGCATTGAAGATCCCTGTTGGTCAGGGGTTGTTGCATTTGTAGCTTTGAGACGAACCATGTGCTCTGAATGAATTGATATCCATACAGCACTGTCATAAATGACTGTATCATTATATTTATCGTCACCATACGTTGTATGACTTTAATCGACGAGATTCATGGATATACGTATTACAATTAAGTTTTATTGTGATTTTGTTTAGCGATTGCTTATATCAATATATATACATAATATATGTTATATATATATATATATATATATATGTAAATAATATATATGTATATATATATATATGTGTGTGTGTGTGTGTGTGTGTGTGTGTGTGTGTGTGTGTGTGTGTACATGAAGAAACAAACTGGTAGTGCATATTTGGCCAATAAAACATGAGTTTATTCGACTCAAAATTTTCGGCGTCCTATACGCCTTCTTCAGGATTCTTGACAAGACTCCTGAACTCATACTTAACTCATGCTCTATTGGCCAAAATGCATTACATTGTACCAGTTTGTTTCTTCATTTATTCGTGGAGCCAATCCGTAAAATTTCAACATGTTTGGATGTATATATATATATATGTGTGTGTGTGTGTGTGTGTGTGTGTGTGTGTGTGTGTCATATTTTGACCCCAACTTTTTAATTCTCATTATAGGAATATGGATTGTCGATTCAGCTAGAGTTCATTATCGGCCTACATTTGGAAAGTCTTTATGGTAACAATAATAATGATAATGATGATGATGATAATAATAATAATGATAATAATATAATAAAGTAATAGTAATAATCATGATAGCAACAATAACACTGATAATCGAAATAATTAAGTGAATAAACTGAAAAAATCAGTAACAGACTAGGTCATCTCAGTTAGCACCGACAAATGCCAAAGAAACTGGACTTACTTCAGATATACGAGAAATATGATCACGAACACCGCAAGAGCAAGGGTGGCTGTCACAGCCACAGTTACAGCTCCAGTATGAACCACGATCCTAATGCATGCTGCGAATAGGAAAAATAAATGAAAGCATATAACACGCATTTTTTTTTATCATCGGCTTATCGAGATTTGAATTTTCTTGTGTAAGCTACTCTCAATAGACAATAAATTTGAGCTTGGATTTTGTAGGGTCTTTCAGGCTATCTTCTGTTTTCTTTGAAAAAAAAAATCAATTGCATCAAATTGGGGACAAAATATTGCACCTGTGTTGCACCGTTAATTTCTGTTAGACTGTTTCATAAATTGCAACGATGGCGGTATTTCTAAGTACATCCTTAATTCTGCCAAGATTATATTCACCAAAATTTGAAGTCGTACACTCTAAGAAAAAAAGGTTCTTTTGAGCACCATTAAATGGTTCTCAGCACTGTCACAATAGCGACACCCTTTTAGGTGCTCGTGAGAACCTTTTCTAAATGGTGCTTGTCGGCACCTTTTGCAAAAGGTGCCCCTTAGAACCTTTTTCCCGATGAAATGGTGCTCGTGAGTACCATTTAAAAGGTGCCCATGGGCACCTTTTTGACTAAAGATGGGCACCTTTTTGACTCTTTTCAAAAGGTGCTCATGAGAACCATTTCATTGGAAAAGGTTCTAATGGGCACCGTTGTTAAAAGGTGCTGACAGGCACCATTTAAAAAAGGTTCTCACAGGCTCCAAAAAAGGTGTCGCTATTGTGACAGTGCTGAGAACCATTTAATGGTGCTCAAAAGAACCTTTTTTTTTTTTCTTAGAATGTAGTATGTGAATTGATGTCTGTGTATTTTTGGTGTGTTTCACATGCAGTGCTGGTAAGGTGCTTCACTGGCACCATTCTTAAAGGTACATTACCTATCTGCATTGAAAATGTGCATCACAAACTCATTTGAAATGAAATGAATTCATCTGAATTTCATCTCATCAGTCAAATATACGTTCAAAACATGTATACATATAGCAATACATCAGCATATCATACATTATCATTGACACTGGGAAAAAAAGAGCAAGGATAACACACCCATGCACACACAGTTTCACAAGCATGAATACATGTACATGACATTCACCAATATTTTTTCATGAAACATTACTCAATAACTGAAAAGCATAGAAATTTGCTCTTTCACATATTCGCAGAAATGTATTTATTCACCTTCACTTTTACAATCTAAAGGTGAGGTTTGTATTTGTCATGTTATAATCTGTCAAATATTCTTAACAAAATATTTTCATTTGTTCACTAATTTTTTCCATAATATTTGTCATTTGTGTACCGAGCAGTTCTTGAAAGACCATCACACATCTCTGTACAGATGATATGAAATAGCAAGAGGTGCATCAGGCTTTTGAAATACATAACAAAATTTCTAATTCTCTGTGAAATAATTCCTGCATGGATGAGATACAGTAATTGTGTAAGTCATAAGATAGGCAGAAGGCAAGTACATTACCTGCTTAAGTAGTATGAGGAACTTTTTCCACATATTTGCTAGTTTGTTTGGTGTTGTTTTTTTTCCTTTTAACGCATATTTGTCCTAAAAGCAACTACAAAGGGCAGGAAAACAATTCCATTAAACAGGACCTTTGGTATTGTCACAGAAAACATACATTATATTGCTGGTACTGTATGATACTTCGGATAGGATAAGCTTTACACTTCTTCACTTCACTTCACTTCACATTCATAACGTCGAGTACTTGAATTAACTTATCTTTGTATACGAGTGACCTTTTTGTTGTTGTTGTTGTTCTGCAATTTGAGAGCACCTTAGACACATCTATACAACTGCAAATACAAGAAGAGTATCAATTCAGGTTAATCATGACTTCTGACAATTTACAGCATGTCCTACGAAAACACACACAAAAAAGAAAAGAAAGGAAAAGAAAAGAACACATTGTTTTATAATGAGAAGGATAATAAGAATCCCAAGGGGAAAAGAGCTAGGATACCACACCCACACAGTTTCACAAGCATGAATGAACAAAATTCCTCAACCATGATCTTAAATATATAACATTGGGAATCGATAAAAATTTGAAGAGTTTGATAGCAAAAATCGATAAGTCCATATTTGAAGATTTTGAAGTACGGTCTCTGTCATAAAGTACAAAATAATACCTTTTAGATTATATATTGGTTACTACACTTACATATAAAGGTAACATTTTTGAAGTTATGGTCAAAAGAAGCAAACATTTTCTTATTGTTCTCTTTAGTTTTCTTGACCTTTAATCGCAAATATCTCCACTTGGCAAGTATGGACTTATCGGTTTTTGCGAACAAACTCTTCATTTACACTTTTTTTTTTATAGCAGAGCAACAAATTCATTAGAGTAAACTGTATGCAGGCCTAAATCTGAGGTTTGAATTTGCTGTCCTATAACCTGCCTATGACAATAATATGTTGTTTGCATTTGTCATTTTGTTCACCAAATTTGCCAACAGTCTTTTAAACACCACACATGTACATTTTGTATTTCTGCAAAAGCAATATAAACTGGTGACAAGAGGTGCATCAGTGCTTTGAAATAAATTACATAATCTTCAATTCTCTACACAATACGTAATTCCTGCGTGGGTATAAATGCAATAAGTTTTACCTGTCTAGGTGCAAACTTTAAAAGTGTGCAGAAATCGACCACACAATGACTGGAGAATTATAAAGAGCATTTTCCTTTTGTGCTTTTAAAGTTTAGAACTATGAATGACTCCACTTCTCAGATTGGCATCTGGTGTGATCTCATTACGTCTACCCCCCCCCCCCCTCGCCCCCCCCCCCCCCCCCAATTACAGTTGATTCAAAGCTGTTAAATGCAAATTATAGTGAAACATTATCACTGGTACATTGTAAGTTGCAAATACTGTATTGGGATCATAACAAAACATGTGACCCTCCATCACACAAACCAACAAAAAGTCGCCTGACATAAATATTTGGTTGACGGCAGATTCTGAAAGAGCAGCTATAAAATACACTATAAGTCAATGCAAACGAACTTACCTACCCTATCTACATATTTCTCAAAGGTTTTCTCTGGCAGCATCAGTGTGTTTTCTTTGACTCAGCTCATTCTTGGTTAGCGTAGGTTTCTGGTCGATGCTGTCAACGGGCTATCGGGCTAAAACTGTCATTCTGATTGATGTATTCTTTTGGTCACCCAGCTCATTCTTGACTAGCCCATCGGTTCTGTTTGATGCTGTCAACAGGCTATCACAGGCTGTCATTCTGGTCGATGTATCGTCTTAGCCACACAGCTCATTCTCGACTAGCCCAGGGTTCTGGCTGATGCTGCAAATGGGCTATCCCGGGCTCTTATTCTGATCGATGAATTCTTGTGGCCGCCCAGCTCATTCTTGGCTAGTGTTAAGCCTACCGGTTCTGGCCGATGTTGTCAACGGTCTGTCACGGGCTGTCTCTCTGATCAATGTAGAGTCTACCTTTTTCCCTAACCGCACCAGCGACCCAAACACGTACGTACTGCTTCATCGTCCCGGCCAGAGTTACTTGTTCCCTGGTTTCTGTGCATGTTGGTGTGTCCACTTCCCTGATATATGAATTGAAAGATACAATAGACCTACACCGCATTAATAAAACAATGTCATTGCTATAATTCGATAAACAGAACACGGCATTACACGGCGTGACTCCTCACTGAGAACAAGCCTGAAAACATACTGAAGAGATTTTGACCTAACAGTTAGGCCTACTGGGCTGTAGACAGACCTCTATTGGCTCTAACGTTAACACTGACAGTTATACATAACTTATAAGCTTCTAACATTAGAACAAATTTCCTTATTGCATGTAGACGGTATAGACCTTACCCCGGGGCGCTCCTTGTACACAGTTATCTTTGCGTTCGGCGTTGGGGCTATGTTTCAGAGTTAGTAGACTCTATTTTTAATAGGCAAAGAAATATCTAAACGTTACATGCATACCTAGCTAAGTAACTTAGCCCGGCCCAGTCGCTGTAAAAACGTGACAGCCATGCTCCGGCCCTGCACGGCGTCTGTTCGGGCTAGCCCATGAGCCATTGCTATGCCAAATTTCTAATTGTAAAGTGTCTGTCAGCTCAGCCTATGTTATTGATAGATCTGGATCTACTGTACCTGGTAAACATTACAAAAGATAGCAGCTTCGATCAAATTAGATCTATCATTAAGATCTAGCTAACCGTTAACCAGTTGAGGACGGTTTGATTTTGCTACAACACGCATTTTCCATAGTCACCTGCCCGAGTATGCTCGGGACTCGTCCTCAAACTGAGTGATGAATCTAACACGTAACATTCTAACTTGATTTTGTACCAACGTCGAACGAATGTCATCTAAAAATGAGATAAAACCACATTAAAACTAAAAATCTTACCTCTTCTCCTGAATTGTGATGACTGCTGCGGCGAAAATGGAATTGACAGTGACACGTTTCCAGTCCACTTTGTCAAAAGTAATGTCTAACGTTACCGGGTGCCTTTCGTTATGATGGGCGTGATGTGTCTACACTATCTAGCCGCGCCGTCTGCCGTTGCGCTGCATGTATGGTATTGCATTGGCACTCTGCCGCTATGTGGTGGTAGGTTTGCATAGGCTAGCGCAGGCAGGCAGCACAGGGCTACACAGCCGCGGCGCGTGTCGCCGCGGTTACATACTAGTAGTCCTACACAGTGCAGTGCTAGTACTAGTATGTGTACGTTTACGCGTACGCATATCTGATCGAGCGCTAAAATTGGATGGTGGGAGCTGTCAGTTGGCACGCAGCCAAGAGAAGTCATTAGTCTACGATAAAAACAATTATGTACTTTTTATTATCACAGCAGTAAAAACGCATAGAATATTTTTGTATCAATACCACAGTTTTGGTGATTCTTACATCTGACATTCGAATATACAGCAAGGGGAAAAATGAAAGTGGACCTAAAGATATTGTTTGACCTGCAGGAGTACCACAAATAACACTCGGGGACTGGGTCGCATACTAGCAAATGGTGACGAACGGAACCATTTCGATTGGGAACCATTTATAGGTGCTCATCGGAACCATTTTGCGAGAACCATCTGACGAGAACCATTTTGGAGCCGACGAGAACCATTTGAGAACCTTTTTTTCTTAGAGTGTACATCCCCTTGGCAAAACAAAGTGTGACTAGGCCTATAGGTAGCGTCTGCTCTTGTATCTTCTTCATCACTATAATTGCCCAATTTTGTTGTTAGTCTCTGTGTTTTTCTTTCTTTCAAGCTTTTGAAACTCTCCCTGAAGAGTACTTCAAAACGACATTAATTTGCTTTTCTGCATTGCTCATTATTCCTGAACATCATAATTCCAATTCTTCTGTTGTGGGTAACAATACCTACAGTAAAGGTATACGTTTGTCGGAATGTTTTGTGAAAGTTCTGGTTCTTTTTTATTCTTTTTTTAGGGTTGATGGAGGAGCTTTGCGTTAATCATAATCTGTTTTCTCGTCAGTTTTCTTGTTTCTGCACCAAAGGACTCCGTAGTTAGGCTAAGGTCACGCAGAATATATTGAAGATATAGTGTCACATGTATTCTGCAAGAACGATCGCTTTTCCCATAGCCCACCTTTCTTTCCAACATTCACAAGCAGAACACGAAATCAATACATATGAAACAGTAACGCATTTTTACGTGTTGATATACCGCGATCTCACCCTTCAAATTGCACTTAGGTTAACTAAAGCCTAAATGAAAAATAGATATATCATTTCTGCATTCAAACTCGGAGGAAAAGAAAAATATTTTAAAAAGTCTTATAGAATGTCCTTCAATCACTACGTTTTCGTATAGAGACTCCTTAAATTGGAACAAATCAATACAGTCCGTTATTTGTTTGTTTGTTTGTTTGCTTGCTTGTTTGTTTGTCTTATTTGTTTTTGACCGGTCGGAGTACAATGACGTAACTTGGAATTACATCAGCAGTATAGGAGTAATGTCATTTCCATATGACCTTTAGCAGTCATTTCTACAAGCCAGCGGACACTCAATTGATGAATTGATTGAAGAACGAAAGAGGAACGAAATTTACAAGGTTGACTGTTGTGTATCATTGCCTGTTTCGCTCCTCAAAAGGGGGAAATGATAGAATATACATGTACAACCACAATCACTAACCTTTGAGGTGTCGATGCTACAGCTGCTGCTGCTGCTGCTGAAAAGGGGTCAGACGGCAGCAAGGTTGTTGCGGTTAAAACTTGGGGGCGATTGGAAGATGGAATTTCCTGCGTATTGATTGTAAGTGGAACCGACGGATCTGGAAATGAAAGTTGTGAAAATATTGAACAATTAATTGAACTGAAAGTTGAGTACGGGGTAAAATACAGGCATTTCATATTTGTATCACGCCCTGAGGGTGAGGGGGGGGGGGGGTGGCCCGAAAAAAAAAAATATCCGAAAGGTCCATTTTTGCAAAAGAACGTATGATAAGCCTTATCACTAACAGATATTCCAATACATCTTTATCCGGTACGCTGATGCAACCATTACAATGTATTGTTTCAAGTGCGCATGATGACCTTTTTTGAATGAGCAACTGAATGTGCTTTGGTCGAGCTGCAATTTCCGTGTTAAACGTTACAAAACACGTCAGTATATGGGCAAAATGAAAGAAAAATATACGACTGACAACTTTCAGACGGAAAACACTGCAATATTTCTGGACACAGACATATGTGTGGGTTTTATTTTTTCCGTATGTGATCAAACCAGCAAGATTAGAATCTATTTTTACACTTAGAAAATGAACAGGAATCTTTTCAGTAATGGGTAAAAATAAAGAATTAGGTCTGCTATAAAGGAAATAAAGTTGATTTTGCTAATATCAAGGAGCAATTTACTACATTTTAACCAGGCCTATAACCTGACTAGTGTGACATGTGTGAATTAAGTGAATACAGCAATATGAGCAGTACACATCAGTGAAGTTGGAGGGAATTCGGATGATTCGTTCGACTGTTATGGATTTTGGTGCCGCCGTGGCTGAATCGCTTCAACAGTTCGTGAAGTTCTATGGTAGTGGGAAAGATATTAAAGAAAATATAAAGAGCGTTTTCAATTTCTGTAGCATATTGAAAGATTTTTTTCCACACCTCCTTCTGAAGGCAGGGGAAATGACATTATACCTGCAACCCTTATAATCTTATGCCAGTAATAAGTGAAGGGGAAAACGTGTTTTTCATTTAAAAACATTTGGGAATTATCTTCATATACAGTATGTGACATTTGAATTGTTTGAGTCGTTTCATCCGGTGATGACATCACACGGTTTTAGTCAAAATCTTAAAAATTCATGTTTTTTGAAGGGATCGTCTGGCGTTTAGCCGTCTTGGTCACACTAAACGTCACCTGGCTTTGCCTGGGCAAAACATTTCACTTCTTGTTTATGATAAATGTAAACGTGTAAAGATTTCGGGACGGTGAACGTAATATCTCTGTTCCATGGGATGTTTCAGAAAATAATATCCTTTTGAGAACAGTCAGGAAACCTATACGTATCTGGTGAGAAGTCGTGAATCTTGTGGAAGGGCATTGATATGCTGTCACTTAAATATTATTTGGATAGTATGATAATACATGTTTTATGTGTATATGTATTCAAAACACTCATGTAAACAATGACAAAAAGATATTGCATTGGCACGATATTTGAGAGCCTTTGTCTATTTAGATCGTTGTAACCTATTCAGTTCAATATTGTGTCTTTTCCAAGTTCTCACATGCTGTTTATAATCAGTTACCTTATCCTGGAAATCAACCTTCATCAAGACATGGGTGCGTGTTGCATGTGCAGTAAATCACAAATGTGTGTTTTGGGTTTTTTTTTCAATTTACGGAGGCTGGGATTGTATATATTGTTTTGAACTGAATGGCTACCCCTAAATGTAATTGGCGCTCTGATTAGTGGGGGATAGCTTAATATAAAGATCAACTTTTTGTCTGAAGAATCTTGCGTTTGAAATTGTGGGCTTATATCAGGTAGGTTTTTATAGGGGGAAAAAGGGAAGTCTGATATTGGTGTTAGGTAAGCGCACATCTGTAGGGCCCTGCATGGGATAGGTATAGCTCTTATTCTGGTTGTATTATTGTTGTATAATATATTGTAAATGGAAATTTTTGTAAAACCATGCAAAGCTGCCCAAGCCGCCAAAGCTGCAATGAAGGGGACTGCATCATACAAGTTCGCTTTTTTAGCACCCCCTGCATTTTCATTCCCAGGCTTGTGTGAAACAGGACGTGTTTCTGTATGGTGTTATATGAAATGGAATGTGCTATTATTTGTCGTTTTTAATATAGCTGTATATTTCTGAATTTGAAGAGAAAAAAAACGAACGAAAAGAAAAAGAAATTCCGATCCATATGCATAATATGTGAGGAAATTGTGAATCAAGTATAGGGGAAAACTCGACGCGTTACCACTATAGGCCTACATATCATTCTAAATCATCAATGTTCGGGTTTCTTCGAGTAGCATTTGGCTTAAATTTCACTTCTACGTGGGATGCAATGGGTCATTACTTGAGGAAAATCAAACATTTTTTAGTACAGCTATACCTCTGAAGACTGCCATAAAGGAATCTCCTCCACAGCTCGAAAATCGGTCACCGCTGCACACAGTCTGGCATGACCTGTCGTCAACCCGCTGACGCCATTCAACAACAGCATTTAGACATAGGCACTGGTCTCCGGCTACAAGTACATAATACTTGTATCTGTCTTTGCTCATCTGACAAAAGTCTCGGCAAAAATCAGTGGTCATGTTATTGGCTTGCAACCTTGCTTGATCTTCCAACGGGATGTCGTCTGCCTGGTACACGAAACAACCTACGTAGCCACTTTCTTTTGTTAAGGAATGTCCGGGTGGCAGACAGAAAATACAAATAGTAGGATCAATAGTATGAGCACAAGAGAATAAGCGTGTTATTCCACCAATTTTTTTTACCAAAAAAAAAGTGTGATAGGCCCTACTTTCATGTCTGCGTACGACAACCCTTTTTTATGTCACATTTTGTGTAATAGTCATGGCTAAAATAATATTGTTAATCCAAAATGAAATTGAATTGATAACCGAACAACCAAACCGTCGTATAGGAGGAGTTACGGTGACAAACTGTCGAACGGTCCCCATCTCTTAATGATAAAAATTCTATGCAACAACAACAGCAACAACAGCAAATTGTTGCTGGGTCCAGGCAATGATCTGGGCTCAAGACAAATGTCAGGATATTAATTTATTAGTGGAAAAGTGAGCAAAGAAAATGGGATTCTATCGGGATTCGAACCCGAGACCTCCGGATTGCTAGAGAATGAAGAACCTCTCTTCCTGATTGGCTGTTGCAACAAGAAGTTGCCACCTTAGCCAGGATTTCATTCCTAACATCTAAAGTATAGGAAATTATTATTTATCACCACCAAACCAGAAGGTAATCATTTAGTTCCTTGGCCAATGTCAACTCCTGAGTGACCTTGGCAAATTTGTTCAAATCCTTTCACATTCTCCTCGAGTCAATCAGGTATTATTAGCTGAACAGCCAAAGAAAGAAATGAACGCATGTGTACACATATTATGCTCAACACAGTACCTCCTGTCAAGGAGTAGGCAACCTACAATTAAACCATTCCAATTCTGACTTGAATGTTTAAGTAAACAAATGTACCAATTTTCAAATATACAAAGCATCATACCTCCTCTCAATAAATACACAAAACACTAAATGAAATCTTTTGCATAAGAAATCCCCAACTAATTATGTTCCGCATGCATTCATTTTGTTTTTGTTGAACATTCAAGTGGAATGTAAAAGAACGAATAAAATCGAAATAAACAAAAAAAAATGTGGGAAAAGGGTATATGTGTGTGTGTGCTGCAAATGACCAAGCTTACCTTTGCTGTAGCAATTGGCCCTTACAGTGTCTCTGCTGTAACACCGGCGACTATGTACAGAGATCTCACACATGTTCAGAAGAGTCTCTGCGAATAAGACAAAACGAAATAAAATGATTATATCTTTGTGGTATTCTGGCACCAGGTATATTGATTCAACCAGTCAGTTGCCGTTTTGATTGCTATACATTTGACATTTCATTTTAAGAAGTCATTGATGTTTATCATGTTTATAACATGATAAACATGATTAACAAAGACTTTCCGTGATTCCATAATGATGTTATAACAGAAAAACATTTAACGCTCCTGACCTGTAATTGACGAAACAACGTTAAAAGTCGGATGATTTGCTATCCCTTGCCGTTATACAGCAGTTAGGCCTCAAGCTAATTATAACTGTAGATTTCTCAATGTCAATATATTATTGTAAGTGCACTAAATATACAATCTGCTTTATTATGCTTTATGCACTCCTTTGACATCATCGAATGAAAGTCATATACCTGACTCCCGAAATAGAAGATGCAGGCTCCATATGGTATATATATATATATATATATATATATATATATACCAAATTTTCGACGCATACACACATCTTCTTCAGGGTCGACAGAAATAATTATTCATGTCGACCCTGAAGAAGACGTGTGTATGCGTCGAAAATTTGGTTTGAATAAATAGCACTGTTGGATTAAACTGCATTACTACCCTACTTCGTCATCCTTGACATATACAATGTAATTAACCTATGACGATAATGTTTCTATCTTTTCCCGGAAATCCACATGGACAATCAGATACATATATATATATACACATGTATATATATATATAATTTAGGATATATACATGATACATGAATGAGTACAGTTACTGGTCCTCACCATTTCCTTGGCAAGAGAGTGATTGGAGATATCGACTCGGACGTAACCGTGGAACCAGATTAAAACGATTAGCCCCGGGAAATCCCAGTTGTCGGCAAACGACCATAAGTTCACTGGTGGTGAAGTCAAACCGTCTATCAAAGTAGAATCCAAACAGCCTTCTGAAGAAGCATGTTGGAATCCACTGGCCATCAAGCATCATTTCCACTTTACCCTCCGATGCTCCTTCCTCTCCACCCAATCTAACAGCTTGGGAGATAAGAAGAAAATGCAGTGACATTGTCATGTCGTTTGTCGCAAACGTCTATCGCCCTATAACAAAAGCTGGAAAGACAGTCATCTCGTATACCGATATTTTCTTATTACATACATTTAATCTCTACAAACAGATCAATTATTCTGCAACGAAGTCAAGAGTGTGAGCACCCTCTGTACTTCTTATATCATGTGTAGAGTGTGGAAAGGGGAATACGGCGATCGGGGAGTTTACAGCTAGACGGTTTGTTATACCGACAATTTGTTGTGCCGACCTTGTTTTTGTTGTTGTTGTTGTTGTTGTTCTATCGAAAATCCATATATTTTTTTTCTTTGTACATCAATTCGTTATTACGAAGTTTCAACTACCATTGACTGCTCCGAAAATGAAATTTGGTTCACTAATCTGAAGATTCGTTTGTCTGCATATTTTACAAAAAGAAGCCCCTTATGAAGAAAAAAAGAAAAGGGGGTTCATTACTTCAAAAATGAAATAGAATTCTGCAACTTATATAAAACTACTGAAATTATATGAAATCATACGAAATGATATACTATATAGATTTTGCATATACTCGGGACAGATGAAACCTGACATGATTGTGTTTATACATTTATTCTGGTAAGGGTATACATTTTCCTCAAGCGACAGCGTAGATGAATTCTCGATTCAGATAGGATGATGATGGCGATCCAGTCTACTCTATAAAAAAAAAAATCGAGTGAAAATGTTCACTCTTGAAGGAGTGAATAACAGAAAAGAGTGAATTTAAAGTGAAATTGGAGTGAATTTTGAGAGAAAATGTTCATTTTCACCCATTTTAGAGTGACCTCAGGGATCACTCAAAAATTTTCGATACTACTAAGTACAAATACATTATTCAAAAAAAAATAAGACAAAATGAAGCAAACAACAGAGACACAACAACATGAGATGACTAAACTGAGGGGGGTACGAATAAAAGGAATATAGCAAAAACAAAATTAAAGAAAAAAAAGAGAGGGAGAATGCCTACACGCTGAACAAGAGAAACGGAAGAGGGAATTCAGGAATTATTTCGGAACTGTGGAATATTTATGGAAATAAAATGCCGAATTCATTACTTTATAATGCCGTTTTTCATAGCGTAAGGATGAAATCAATAACTGATGATGAACCTTGTGTTTGCTGTAACCTATATAGGTAATGAAAATAAATACCTCAGCCAGAATTTAACAACGAATGATTATAATTATCTATAGTATGCGCGGCATTATCAATAAACTTCAAAAGAGCGTGAATGGTGCTATGTTTCTGACGAAACCCAAACTGAGAATTTGTAAAAGCATTATGAGAATTAAAGAAATTAATTGTTCTTGTGAAAATTAATTTTTCTAAAATTTTAGAAATTTTAAAAATGATGATGACGATACTTATGATAATATGAGATCAATGGAAGTAGGCATATTGCATTTCGACTCGACTTGATTGAACAGCGTACATGTGTGTGTGTGTGTGGAAGGATATACGGGCTGATGAAGGGCACGAACTATGCATTTATTTTCTGTTCTCATTGCCATTGATTCTGCTTTAAAACGCAGAAAATCATGGTAGATATGGGAAAATGCGATGTGCGACATCTTGTCATACCAAGGAGGTACTAGGCGAGCCTCCTTGGCCATACAAACGAGAAGTGAATCTTCCTTGGCATTGCGGACGCAATTCAAGAATGAACACATTGTTATTTCTCCGCCAACTTTTAGTATGTCAGCTCTCGTTTGTCTTTTTCAAAGAACGAAGTCATTCCTTCATATACATGAATTTGAAAAAGGTATATCGAAATTACACAATGAAGGTTTATCGATTCTTCAACATGACATGCGTAATCGCTCGTTACATGAACATATTAATGCCCGAATATTGTTTACTCTTAATTCATCACAAATTTTGTACAAAACTCTCAGTACTTACTGACATTTTCCGAACCAGAAGAAAGAGTGACCAAACCAACCAATATGATAACTTGACTGGTCAGGGTAGCAAGACGATGTCCTCTTCTCTTACTCATCATGGTTAGCACTTTTATGGCATCCTATAGTGAAAACAATGTATAATCCTATTCATACTCCACTTTCACCGTTTACTCGTTGTCTTGGAGTGACCGTTTCTTTCTTTTCACTTTTATGCGCTGTGCACACTAATTTGTAAATAGAGCAAAAATGACTTGACCATATACGCGGGTTTTTTTGTGATTTTATTTTTTTGCCTCATTTCCTTAATAATTGCTCGGAAAGGGAAAGTGAAAGAACCACAACTTAAGGAGCTTGTTTTTATCCTGTGAAAGGGAAAGGAAGTCCTGTCATGCCTGTTGGAATATGGCCGGAAATATACACTATGCCAGTATGCGGTATAATGATTGTGTTTGGAGAGAATGTTTTACACTAACTATACAACATCAATGGGTTGAGAAAATGTTTTGTGTCCAGAAAAAAATGCCAGCTTCATCATTAATGTCTGGTATTTCTGCCACACTTCCTCAAACTCTAGGCACACGGCCAACCCAATATATTATTTGAGCCCGACTGATCCTGTCTAACGTTTTGTACTAAACCCGTTGGGAAGGCTTGATATGAGAGATATTTTGACGGAAAAGGGAAAGAGGAACTTCAAGCAGAAAGTGAATACAAGTACCAAAGAAATACAAAGCACGTATGATATATTGATGGGTATAGCAATGACAAATAATAATCACGATCAATGAATTCGAAAAAAATATTGCCATTGTTGCTATTACTGTGAAAGGGAATAATGGAAAGGAAAATAATCGGAAAAGTATTCGTCACATCATAATACCCTGGTTGGATTATATTCAACGTGGTTGCCTCAATGATCATTTTCACCATCGCCAGCAATTGATAACCTTTACTGTTACCTCGCCCCGTTTTAGGCCTATTATCATTCACACTAACAGACGATCGACGTGTTTCACGTAATCACAGATTTCTTCCCTCGATGTTTATGTATCATAATCTGATTAGCTCTTTATTCTCCCTGCTTATTTATGCAACAAATTGACGTAATCGTGGACTGTGTGTGAGGGAGGGGGGCGTGGTTGGAGCAAGGAGGTACTAGTACCGCGATCCTTGGTTGGGTTGAGGTGGGAGGGGAGCCCAATGCTGCTGTCAGGTCCCTTTCCCACTCGGATATTTATCTCTTCTGATATGGTCCTACCCTGAAACACATACATGCATTCTGCCGCCGTAGCTTTTGTCGGTCAGTCCCCGGTCTCTTTATTACTATATATATTGAAACAACGTTTAGTGATAAAAACGTATGATACAAATGGGTATGATTTGCTTGTTAGACTTTAGGCATATAATAATCCAGCAATGGAAAGGCAAAGGTCATAAGTCACTGAACACTTACTAGCTCTAAAATGGAACATTCACCTGTAATTTGGAATACAATATAATGTATATCTAATAATCCAGTGGTATAATATGAATTTTTTTGAAGGGTCAAAGTGAATAGCCAATTATTTGCATGTGAAGAGTTTGTTCGCAAAAACCGAGAAGTCCATATTTGCCAAATGGAGATATTTGCGATTAAAGGTCAAGAAAAATAAAGAGAATAATAAGAAAATTTGTGCTTCTTTTGACCATAACTTCAAATATGTACCTTTATATGTAGTGACCAACACTCTAAAAACGCAAATGTTGAATCAACATTTAAAAGGGCCGAGGAGTGACAGCATTTTTTGAAGTGTTGCATCCAATTTTTAAAATAACATTTTAAATGTTGAATCTAGCAGGAAAACCAACACTTTCAAAATGTTGTCACTCCTCGGCCCTTTTAAATGCTAATTCAACATTTGTGTTTTTAGAGTGAATATATCATTTAAAAGGTATTATTTTGTACTTTATGACAGAGACCTACTTAAAAATCTTCAAAAATGGACTTATCGGTTTTTGCGAACAAACTCATCATGTAATGATAGCGGAAAGCTCACTACTAAACGGTCAAGGTCAATTTAAAAGTCACTTCTGGAGGGGAAAAAAAAAACTCTTCCATCTCATGAGCAGATCCAGAGGGGCGGCCCTATTTTTGTCAAAACAAAAGAAATAAAAAGAAAAAATGAAATGGGCGCTGGCGTCCCCTCCCCCTTTAAATTGTGAAGATTATGTTTGTCCCGATTGGAGATGTCACTGTCTGACCACACCACAGAGTTACACTGTAGCCTAGAGGCTTATCAAAGTGAAAATAGTGAATAAGATGGAAAATATTTCCCTAGTGCCGAGACGGTTTCTAAAGTCCGATTCTTTGTCAGTGGTCAAGATCAATGAACTTTACTCAAAATGTAAATAAAGCAGAAGGACAACACATAATGAGAAGGGGAGAGGAGTCGTTCAAGTCTTACATGTACACACCTAGCAACCAATATCATTAAAAATTTGCTATTCTCAGATACCGTAGGAGTCAAATATGCTTTCCCACCAAATTCGAAATGACACTGTATTTATGTATGACGTGACAGGATCATTAGAGGCGTAAATTCCTAAATTTGTTATAGATATCTAGTGCGAGTGAAGTCGTAAGAAATATCATCATATCTGAGCATTTGAATCTGCTATTTAGCAATGTTACACGAACTGCTATTAGCCTTGAATGGGTATCCGGGAAGTATTTTCGTAGAGAACGCGCAAAATGGTATTGAGGTAAGTAGACTTTCTACGGAGAGTGTGTGGTGTAGACAGGTCTAGTCCCTTGTACTGAACTTTGTGTTTGTCTGTCCCCCCTACTTGTTTGTTATGGACGGCGACGGACCGTCGACCGCGGATCGTTGACGTTGAGACTAACCGCTTTTCGGATTGCTTATTCATTCATTCATTCATTCATTTCATTTCATTTATTTTCACTTAATAAAACATGCATACATAAAAATGTGACAATAGTATGATTGTCATATACAAGTATAACATGAAAAAGTGACAAAACAAACAAGGAAACGAAACAACCAAAATTATCAAGTTGAGTAAGGCGCTGGGCCTTATTTAAAACTAGACCCTAACCTCGGGAGTGTAAATACAATGTAGATCGTGAATACGTCGTCGTGATCTATACAGTATTGTCTTTTCTTTCAACAAACTATAATAACCAGTAACTGACAAAAAAAAAAAGACATCACAAGCGCGCACATTCGCATGCATTAACACATAGAGTCTAGGCCTACACAAACAAAACATACACAAGCACATTTTTGTCATTAACAATACACAAGATGCCATTTGCATTGAGGCCTACACAAACGTCCACACACTACTGGGCCTGGGCCCTGTCATACTATTAATTCAGAATAATATTGAGTAATTCCAGAATAATTTTCAAGTAAAAAATACATTTGATAGCTTTCTTAAAACTTTTTACTGTCTTCTCACAATCAAACCACATTTCACATTAGAGTGCATAGAATTCCAGATTTGCGGGCCTTTAAAAAAATATTAACTTTTTGTAAGAGGATGTACGAATCGGATGCAAATAAAAAATTTTACAATTTCTTGTGCAATAATTATGATTATCTTTGTTTAATTTAAAATACCCAAGTAGTGATACAGGTAAAATATCATTATCGCATAAGAACATATACAGTCAAACCTGTCTTAGCGGCCACCTGTCTATAGCGACCACCTGTCTATACGATCTCCTCTTGCTGTCGACAAGGGCAATGAGGCTGCTCTTCTTCTTCTTGACTATTCGGCTGCGTTTGACACGCTCGACCACACGTTGCTACTACAACGACTTAGTAATGACTACTCCATCACAGGCACTGCCATCCAATGGATCAAGTCATATCTTCAAGATCGCACACAGAGGGTGATAATCAATGGGACCTGTTCACGTCCTAGTCCTATCAGCTGCGGAGTTCCGCAAGGATCCGTTGCCGGCCCCCTTCTTTTTCTCCTCTATACAGGTCCACTCACCAGAATCATCAATTGTCATCATGGAGTCAACTACGCTATGTATGCTGACGACACTCAAATTTACATAACTATGTCACCTGGCGATAGGATTGCTGCTGTTAATTCACTGAGAGAATGTCTCAACGACATCAAAGCCTGGTCCACTGCCAACAGACTCCGTCTGAACGAAGACAAGTCTGAACTCATCCATTTCTCATCACAGTTTAGGAGCACAGATCCTCTATCAGATCTAACTACTCAGGATGGGATTATTAAGGTCTCTGACTGTGTTAGAGACCTTGGCTTTACTTTGGACAAACACTTAACTCTTAAACACCATATCACAAACATTTGTAAGTCTGCATCATGGGGTATTTTCAAAATAGGGAAGATCAGGCGTCTGCTTGATCAATCATCAGCTGAGCGGCTCGTCCATGCCTTCGTCTCCTCCTATCTGGACTACTGCAACTCCCTCCTTGCCGGCCTCCCTCTTTCTCACATATCCCCTCTCCAACGTATCCAAAATTCAGCCGCTAGATTAGCCTCCCTTAGTAGGAGACATGACCATATATCTCCTGTTCTCTCGCTCACTACATTGGCTTCCAGTCCATTCCCGTATTACTTTCAAGATCCTACTTCTGACGTACAAAATCACACGTAATCTTGCACCCATATATCTTCAAAACCTAGTCTCTCTCCGCTCCTCCTCTTCTGCCAGACCCCTCCGTTCATCTTCCTCTCTCCAATTACTTCATGGCCCACGTACAAAAACCCGTTATGGTGACCGAGCCGTCTCTTCCATTGCTCCCACTCTTTGGAATAAACTCCCTCTGTATATTCAGAATGCCTCATCTGTCGAATCATTTAAAATTCTTCTTAAAACTCACCTGTTTAATCAGTTGTAATTTTTTTTTTTTTTCCTGGAGGCGCACACAGTTATCAATTATTGTACCATTGTATCACATGTATTTTTCTTTTCTTTTCTTTTCTTTCTTCTTCTTTTGTTACTGTTAACGCTGATTTTGTTCATGTTATTGTGTTTTCTAATCTATTTGTATGAGTAGCAAAGTGCGCTTAGAAACGTCAGTATGAAGCGCCATATAAATGCAATTATTATTATTATAGCGGCCACTGAAAAATCCCCCCGAGAGAAAAGCAGTGTTAAAGACCCTGTGTATAGCGACCACCTGTCTAACGCGGCCAGCGGCCACAAATTTTGTTTCCCGCGGTAGATTTTAACCTGTCTATAGCGGCCAAAAACCTAATGGAGCCGTAGCCGAGCCGATAATTCGGTGTTTTTCTGCTTTGCAGCCGTGCGGGCAAGGTTCAGTAATCGCCACCGCTGCATTCATCCCTCATTCAGTCATAATAATGCACTAGTGTTAAATAAGCTTTCTTCACGATAGTACACATACTACTGTGCAACAATTTCATATACACTGGCATGGTTAATTGCATGAAATGCACGTGTGCATACGTACACACATACATTTACATGTACATGTAAGCAATGCACACAAAGATGGATTACCTGTCTATAGCGGCCACCTGTCTATAACGGTCACTTTTCCCGTCTCGCTTGGGTGGCCGCTATAGACAGGTTTGACTGTATTATATATATATATATATATATATATCACTCTGTAATATATACATATCATACTGTAGTTAAAATAGGCAAAGAAGAAAAAATTGGCAAAGGGGGCGCCCTATACCGTGAGACTATTCTAATAGCTCGCTTTTGTAATCCAAACAGTCTACATATTATGCTCACTAGATTTCCCCCATACTAAGATACAATAATTCAAATGTAAAATAAGGGTGTTATTGTCACTGTTAATGACCGCGGGCACTAAGCTTGAATGAACATCGGGGAGGTTGCTATGAGCAGACCTTTTATTGTTAAAAGGTGAAAATTGAAATAAATTTTACCCTCCCCTTGATCACAATTGCATTGGAAAAGTTTGAAGGCGGTTTTCTCAAAACACTGATTTCCTAGACCACTCAACATGGTCTCATAAAATCATCAATATTTCCGCAACGGAGTACTTTTATAGTTTTATAGGTCGTGTTGCATATGAAATTAAAGTGGAAGAGTAAGGGAATAATGTCGTGTCATTTTCAGAAAATCAACCTTCCCGACTTTCGGATCCTTCTGTTTTAGCAGATCACATATGATATGTTAACTGTCTAGTCTACTTGAATGATAGTAATGATAGTATACACTTGTGCTTTTATCAACTGTGATCAAGTTTACGAAAAAGGGGCCTCCTAAGTCCTACAGCCCATGCTCCCCCATGCACATGACCTTAAAGTGGCGCATACCCAACATATAGTAAGTACAGATATTTTTAGGTTACAAAAGCTATTCAGACACATTTCAATTCAGTTTTCCAATGATGCTGCTGCAAAGTGCAAGCCAACTTTGGTTATCACTAGTATAAGGCCTATCAATACTGAATAGCTAGATTGCTGGATGCAAGGAGAAATCACATTTTACCAATTCATTACTTGCTTGATACTCCCCATTTGAATGCACATAAAGTTTACACCTGAAGTTAGCTACAGTGTAGTTACTGTAATGAATTGACAGGGTAAGCTGGCATCTAAATACTCCTAAGCTGTGTATAAGACAAATGCAGCAATTTCCCCTTGATGAGTTGGTATAAAGTTTGTTCCCTCCTAACTGCGACCAGCCCAAATGCGAAGCATTCCCACAGTATAACTGTGTACAATGAGCACCCCGGGGTTAGTTCCCTCCTTGTTTCTCACAGAGGGACATGAGAGGGAGAGAGCAGAAAACAAAAAATCAACTAACAAACTTACATTCAAGTGCATGTATAACAACCGAGAATAAATTATTTCATCCCATGCAGTTTGCATTTTGTGATTGCTGTTGTCAAGTTGACCATAGAGCATTTTATTTTCAGTATCAATTAATGCCAATGTGTTCATTTTTTTGTCGTCCCCGCCGAACGAGTTCGAGCAGGGGACTATGAAACGGGCTTCGTACGTGTGTGTGTCTGTGCGTCCGTCCGTCCGTGCGTCCGTCCGTGTGTGATCAAAATGTGAAATTTGCTACTTCTCTGTCATTTATGAGCCAATTTTGATTCTGTTTGCTTTATATGATAGCACTACATGGGAGCTTTGAAACTTTTACACAGAATTTCAGTTGTGACCTTTGACCTTGACCTTTGACCTATATTGTACATTTTGCTACAAAATGCTACTCCTTCCCCATTTCTAACCCGATTTCGATTCCGTTTGCTTTATGTGATGGCACTAGGTGAGGGCTTCAAAACTTCTACACAGAATTTTGACCTTTGACTTCTTTGACCTTTGACCTTGATTTTTGACCTATATTGTACATTTTGCTACAAAATGCTACTCCTTCACCATGTCTAACCCGATTTTGATTCCGTTTGCTTTATGTGATGGCACTAGGTGAGGGCTTCAAAACTTCTACACAGAATTTTGACCTTTGACTTCTTTGACCTTTGACCTTGATTTTTGACCTATATTGTACATTTTGCTACAAAATGCTACTCCTTCGCCATTTCTAACCCGATTTCGATTCCGTTTGCTTTATGTGATGGCACTAGGTGAGGGCTTCAAAACTTCTACACAGAATTTTGACCTTTGCCTTCTTTGACCTTTGAACTTGATTTTTGACCTATATTGTACATTTTGCTACAAAATGCTACTCCTTCGCCATTTCTAACCCGATTTCGATTCCGTTTGCTTTATGTGATGGCACTAGGTGAGGGCTTCAAAACTTTACACAGAATTTTGACCTTTGACCTTTGACCTTGATTTTTGACCTGTATTGTACATTGGCTACAAAATGCTACTCCTTCGCCATTTCTAACCCAATTTCGATTCCGTTTGCTTTATGTGATGGCACTAGGTGAGGGCTTCAAAACTTTACACAGAATTTTGACCTTTGTCTTCTTTGACCTTTGACCTTGATTTTTGACCTGTATTGTACATTGGCTACAAAATGCTACTCCTTCGCCATTTCTAACTTGATTTTGATTTCGTTTGCTTTATGTGATGGCACTAGGTGAGGGCTTCAAAACTTTTACACAGAATTTTGACCTTTGACTTCTTTGACCTTTGACCTTGATTTTTGACCTATATTGCACATTTTGCTACAAAATGCTACTTCCGGCGGGGACATATATTACGCACCGCGTAATTTCTACTTTTCCTTGTTTTTTTTGCAACTTACCAGGTAGTTCCCGATCTTCCCTTCATTCATGTGAGCGAGGTTGGTGTACTGAACAGAGTGTGCAGACTAGGGGCCATCTACAAGAGACTGCAAGCGTTTGTCTCAAAATACATCGGAACTCCTAACCTTGATAATAGCAAGTCAGGTAATCTTAGGTGTTGGATGGATGATTTGGTATGTCTAGCCTATAGTCCAGTTCACACACGCCCTAAATCCTATGATTTTTTTTTTCATCTTGGCTACTTCTAAAACACTAAATAATGCCACTTAATACTGAGGGGCAATTTATCAAGCAGTGGCAGTTATCTAGTGTTACAATATGTGAATGTTTATAAGAAGAAATCCAAACTCGTGTACGTTATTTATGAAATTCAGAAAAAAAAAAAATTTTAGCTTATACAAGTAAAAGCATGTTCCCATGTTAAAATATATCAGAGTTGACATTTGTTCTTTTTAATTTTTGGTGGTTTTAAGACAAGTTTTATATGTGTACAGCTGAAATATCAGATTTTTGTCATTTCTGTAGATGAAATGGATACAAACTTGTGAGAGCATGACATCGTCAACTTCCTGATGTTACTGGTCAAGAAATGTTTTCCGAACAAATGTCAAATTTCAAAATGTCATATCTTATTTCATATACAATTTTTGTCATATTTGTATCGTTCCTGAGAGAGTATTTTTCTCTTTCTTTTGAATTTTATTTATTTTTGGGTGGACTTCCTCTTCAATTATGAGAACCAAAATGATGCAGCTTTTACAATGCAAAAATAGAATGTGGAATTTGTTTGAAGATTTCATTGAAAATATTCCTCCAGTCAGTTCTGTTTTTGGAGGAAATTCTCTATTCATAAATGTCTTGATGTCACATAATGTCTTCAAAGACATGTGCTGCTTACTTTTCATGGATTTGTTACCTGAATATATGCTCTGCATCAATAAAGAAGAAGTAGTGCAATTGCTTGGGATTTAAACATTGACCCTCACTCCCCAGTTTGAATGGGATTATTGCTCTGAGGAAATGCTGTATCGTAACCAAACTAAAGTCAAGATTCTGACACCTCTCCATCAGTAAAGTCAATATTCGTCACTCCCACTGTACATTCTAGCTTGGATTTCAAGGCAAAACATTTATGTATCCTCTGTAATATTGCATGACAATGAAGACGCGGACTCCAGTGTGCATCCAGACGGCTTGTATCTGCGGACATTTTGCTCAGGCTTGGACAAAGTTCTGGATCCGTACAGGAAGACGCTACTTCAGCTTGAACAAGATGTGAGTGAGACAGTGGATACCATGTGACAGGATGTTCACAAGAGTTTAAAGGACTTTTTTTGGCAGAGTAATAGAACAGCCTGAAGGAAATTGTAATAGATCGTGGTCAGTATTCATGTTTGAATTTCATTTGTGGGTACAATTGTAGACTGAGAATGCTCATTACTGAGGACATACATGGATCTGTATAATACGACTGTAGTTTGAAACATTCACATCTACCATATTTTGTGCATACATGGCCACAGTCAACATCCAAATTGAATGACTATTTAAGTAGTAATGATAACAATGACAATGGTGGATAATTATTAGCATTCCCTGTTAACATCGTCATCACTGGCCATTGAAGTGCTGATTGGTGGTTGATTGTATTTGTGTGTCACTTCCTGAAAATCAATTGATTGACAGCTTGTAGCCATTTTCTGATTAGGTATGTAGGTGTACTACAACATGTAATACTCTACATTGACTTTACTGGAGTAAGCACTGAAACAGTTTTTCCTCATTGATCTTTGAGCTCCTCACGATTTCCCAGGATGCCTTCATTTAATTTGTTCAGTGTCTGTCTCATGTTGTGTGAATGAAGAACCCTGACTGGTGATGATTGTTGGCATGACATCTATCATTACCTTTGCCAATGAGGTCATGTTTTTGTAATTGTTAGTTTGTTTCTCTGTGTCTATTTGCAAGACAATTCAAAAAGTTGTGAACGGATTTGAATAAAACTTACAGAAAAAAACAAAAAAGTCGTTAATGACACAAGGAACAGATGACCAAATTTTGGTAGTGATCCAGATAGCTGTCTGGATCCAAGATAATTGTCCCCGCCAAATGAGTTTGAGCAGGGGACTATGAAACGGGCTCCGTACGTGTGTGTGTCCGTGTGTATGTGTGTGTGTGCGTCCGTGTGTGATCAAAATGTTCAATTTGCTACTTCTCTGTCATTTATGAGCCAATTTTGATTCTGTTTGCTTTATATGATAGCACTACATGGGAGCTTTGAAACTTCTACACAGAATTTCAGTTGTGACCTTTGACCTATATTGTACATTTTGCTACAAAATGCTACTCCTTCGCCATTTCTAACCCGATTTCGATTCCTTTAGCTTTATGTGATGGCATTAGGTGAGGGCTTCAAAACTTCTACACAGAATTTTGACCTTTGACTTCTTTGACCTTTGACCTTTACTTTTGACCTAGATGTATAATGTACATTTTGCTACAAAATGCTACTCCTTCGCTATTTCTAACCCGATTTCAATTCCGTTTGCTTTTTGTGATTGCACTAGGTGAGGGCTTCAAAACTTCTACACAGAATTTTGACCTTTGACTTCTTTGACCTTTGACCTTGATTTTTGACATGTATTGTACATTTTGCTACAAAATGCTTCTCCTTCGCCATTTCTAACCCGATCTCGATTCCGTTTGCTTTATGTGATGGCACTAGGTGAGGGCTTCAAAACCTCTACACAGAATTTTGACCTTTGACTTCTTTGACCTTTGACCTTGATTTTTGACCTATATTGTACATTGGCTACAAAATGCTACTCCTTCGCCATTTCTAACCCGATTTCGATTTTGTTTGCTTTATGTGATGGCACTAGGTGAGGGCTTCAAAACTTCTTCACAGAATTTTGACCTTTGACTTCTTTGACCTTTGACCTTGATTTTTGACCTATATTGTACATTTTGCTACAGAATGCTACTTCCGGTGGGGACATATATTACACAGCGCGTAATTTCTACTTTTCCTTGTTTTTAACATTTTGTTGAAGAATTATTATTGGCAAATAGGGCCAACAAATAGGGAGTTCAAGCTGCATGTATTTGAGGTGTGCATATGCGCACTGAGCGTGTGCTCAAAGCGCAGCATGCATCTAGGTAGCTGCTGATATGTAGACTCTGAGGCACTTGTAAGCAAAAAAGGCATCTTAATAAAAACTTGAAAGTAAGGGTGATTTTTCATCATGCATGCATGTGTGGAAATGAGCTGCTTGGTGGAGGTCTGCACTCTCCATGTGCTTTTCTAGTTTGTTCATTGCCTCTCTTGGCTTCTACAAGCCAGAATTTCATATTTCTCACTTTTGTCTGTGGGATCGCTTCAGATATTGTCGGACCCAAACCTGACTGTAGGCCATGTGCAGCACACCTTGGAACCGTTCCAGACCCTCTTCCCCACCCTTGCCTCAATCACGCGACAGATCCAGGTCCAGGCCTACCATGGTGGTCGGATCTTGGAGCTGCTTCACCAACACTGTGACTGTGGTCAACCGGTCATCCAGCAGGCCCTACAGAAGTATGTCTTTGTGTATCTATTTATATGTTTTTCTACAATTTCAGAAAAAAAAAAATCTGTTTCATATGTGAAAATGATTGTTTAGTAATGCAACTCATGAAACCCTATTTCAGCAACTTTCCAACAATTACATGAAGAAGCCCCAATGCAATGCAACACCAACACTCAATCAAACCAAGTTTATTACTCCAATGTGTTTAAGCATGCGAATAAGTGGGTTCTGTTTATTGAATGATTACATGTATGTTTATGTATGTTTTATTAAGCCCTTGACTTCTAAGTGATTTTCAATATCAGTTTCTTCTATTTTTGTCGAGCCCACCAGAGGTGGGCTCGACAAAAATACCCACATGTCTACCCAAAAAAAAAACCCACATGTCTACGGAGGTGGGGTCACAAAACTTTACTGTTTGAATAAAGTGCACATTTCTTCGACTTGCTACTGACGGATTATTCCCCCTGCCTTCTGAAAGAGAGAAGTCGAGTGTTCTTTTGTTATGCGAGAAAAATGGAAATATGTTGAATTTTCTATTCTTTCTTTATATCGTTGTACTCATGTGACATCACAAGCTATAGTAGTCTTTTCATCCAGCCGTGACTGAGCAGAAACTTCAAAAATCCATAACTTTTAAACGGATTGTCCGATTTTGCCCAATCTCTCTTTGATGTGTTCTACTATTTAATGCATTCACTCAACCCACATGTCTATGAAGGTGAACTTGTCCTTATAAGTTTTCAGGGCACGTTTCGATTATGGGCCATAACTTTTGATCCTTAAGTGTATTTGTGACCAAACCTGGATGGTAGATGTACCTTGGGGAGTTGATGGTCACCACAAGGTCAAAGGTCACAGGCAGGGGTCAATGAACTTTTGGGGCCCAATGTTAAGTTTTTAGGGCACGTTTCGATTATGGACCATAACTTTTGATCTGTAAGTTTATTTGTGACCAAACTTGGATGGTAGATGTACCTTGGGGAGTTAATGGTCACCACAAGGTCAAAGGTCACAGACCTGGGTCAATGAACTTTTAGGGCCCAATGTTAAGTTTATAGGGCACGTTTCGATTATGGATCATAACTTTTGATCCATAAGTCCGTTTGTGACTATACTTGGGTGGTAGAAGTCCCTTGGGGAGTTGATGGTCACCACAAGGTCAAAGGTCACAGGCAGGGGACAATGAACTTTTAGGGCCCAATGTTAAGTTTATAGGGCACGTTTCAATTATGGGTCATAACGTTTGATCCATAAGTCCGTTTGTGACTAAACTTGGGTGGTAGATGTCCCTTGGAGAGTTGATGATCACCACAAGGTCAAAGGTCACAGGCAGGGGTCAATGAACTTTTAGGGTCCAATGTTATGTTTTTAGGGCGCGTTTCGATTATGGACCGTAACTATTGATCCGTAAGTCTATTTGTGCCCAAACTTGGATGGTAGATGTACCTTGGGGAGTTGATGGTCACCACAAGGTCAAAGGTCACAGGCAGGGGTCAATGAACTTTTAGGGCCCAATGTACTGTGCATTTAATTATGACTCCTAACTTTTGATCCATAGGTCCATTTGTGAACAAAATATAAAAAAAAAAAAAGGTGTTGTACGTTTGTTGGCGAGACACATTACGGCACTTGCCTTGTTGGACTCTCTTTTGGGGCAAGTAAAATTCATGTTTTGGCAAGTGTTTTGTAACAGTTTGAAAATCTGCCAGCCTGACTGGGCAAATGGGGGGGGGGGGGAAGTTATCTAGCACCCTGACGATATTCCTAGAAAAAAAAAGATATGCAGATTTCTTAATTATGTCAAAGCATTTTTGATTTGGCATTGCAATCCTTATTGCCAGTCGCTAACATTTGGCTGTGATGATAGCACTGTGTAACTGTACGTCTTAAGAAAACGAAATGGCCCCACACAATGTCATAACCCCAGGTATGACAATACCCCTGAGTTAACAGTGAGCCAATTCATTTTCCTCACCACCAGGATCCTGTTCACCTGCCACCGCGTGATGTATCGGCAGGTGACCGCCTGGCTGCTTCACGGGATGCTGCTGGACAGACACCAGGAATTCTTCATCCACAAGGCCGTGGAGCCCGTCCAGCTCCTGGCCCCCAGTCTAGAGGAGGAGGACCTTGGACTGGGTGGGGTCACCAGCAAGGAATTCCAGGAGGTGGTGGTAGGTTTCTCATGGTCCTAGAGAGCTCAGACCTTCAGAGTGAAAACTGTTGCCTTCATGAATTGAGGTTCTTTTGTGCTGTAATCTTCCTGCCCTGAGCAGAGTAGGATGAAATGAATTTAAATTTTGGGGATGGTCAAGGCAGACACAAGAGATTACCTGTGTGACCACACACTTTAGTGCAGTCAAACCTGTCTTAGTGACCGCCTGTCTATAGTGGCCACCTGCCGTATATGACCACTAAAAACAATTCCCTCCTTGGTTGGCTGCTATAGACAGGTTTGACTGTAGTTCCTTTAATCATGATTATTGAGAGCACACACAAAGTGTTATGCACACAACTGTAGTAGAATTGTATGTTCATTCAGCTTGACTTGTCAACTGTAGGATACCTACTGTTTTGGTTTGTTTTTCAGTGTTTGCAGTGATGCATTTTATTATTTTGGAGATATATGTGAAGTTGGAGTTATATGAGACATAGTTTGTAGAAATGATTTATGTTGTGAATTTGTTTGTCTGTTATTTTTTCCTGCCTTTGTAATAAATATTGAGATGGATACACTATGGCACCACAAAAATTTCTTAAAGCCAAAATAAAGTTCTGAGAAGGGCTCAGAATTCATCTTCCACCATTTGGACTTTGCTTACAATACATTGAAAGGGTCTACCAAGAAAGTTGTCTGGCTGACGTAATTTACCAGAATAATTACATTATATAGTTGTTTTGGAGTATTTTGAAATCAATATGGGAAGTGATTTTGAGTGTATGCGTACAACTTTGTCATGTTGCCTTGCTGAACTATGACATCATAAAGAAGTGCATCCTATTAAAGAGGAAAGAACCAGGAAGTTTCAGAATGCATGAATACTTTCTTTTTCACCAAACTTTTACGTCAGCAACTGTCAGAAGGAGGGCGCCCTCTGGAGATGGACCACAGCTGCTTTGCCATCAATCCTGACATGCTGCCCAGTTACATTCCATCTCGCACAGCGGAGAAAATCCTCTTTGTTGGCGAGTCAGTTCAGATGTTTGAGAGCAAAAAGCAAAGTACAGCCATGAAGTATACAGGTATGCCCGGTTTTCACTGGCTTTACACATTCAGGTTCAGAGTTTTGCTGTGATTAAAGTACAAGTTCACCTTCATTAACATAAGGATTGAGAGAAAGTAGCAACATTAGTAGAACACATCATTGAAAGTTTGAGGAAAATCGGACGATCCGTTCAAAAGTTATGAATTTTTGAAGTTTTTGTGCCTGAGTCACCGCTGGATGAGAAGACCACTGCAGTGCATGATGTCACATGCGTACAACAATATAAGGAAAATATAAAGAGAATTTCACGAACTTTCATCTTTTGAAAAAAGTACACATTTCCTTGACTCGTTACTGACATATGTTATGGGTAATATTATTCCCATTGCCTTTAGAAAGAGGCAAGTCAAGTGCTGTTTTATTATGCGAAAAAAGTGAAAATATGTTGAAATTTCTTTACATTTTCTTTATACTGTTGTACTCATATGACATCACGAACCTTAGTAGTCTCCTCATCCAGCGGTTCCAACACAAAAATTTTAAAAATTCGTAACTTTTGCATCGATTGTCCAATTTTCCTCAAACTTTCACTGATGTGTTCTACTAATATTGCTGCATTCTCACAATCCTTATGTTTATGAAGGTGAACTTGTCCTTTAACGACTACAAACCACAACAGAGAGGCAATCAGGGGCAGCTTCGTATTTTTTAATTCGCCAAAGCCATGTCATCATCAGACAGAGCTGCTGAAACTTCATTCAATCAACCCCAGTCAGATAATCGGTCATACACAGTCATCACAGATCTGTACATCCGTGAGACAAAATTTGAACTAACGGTACTGCAAACGCACAAATTTCATGGTACATTATTTTTCGCACATTTCGCGCTACCTTTTGGCTAACATGAATTCTAAAATGTGTGAAAGTATCTTCACAATTTTCTCTGCACATTTTTCATGGGTGGACAATCATGCAGCGTGCATTCAAGAACCCGCGAATATGTTTTTGAACCACTCAGCAGGAGAATTGTGCAAAAATACATTGTATGGACATTTACAGTAGTCTGTCTTGTGTAAAATATGACAATTATGTATCGCATTGTTTTGCAGGATGCATCTTGAATCAATGCGTTGATATGAAGTAAAAATCACATAAGGCTAAAAAGATATAATTGTAATCATAACATGTAGGCCATTCTTAAATACCTTGAATGGTTAGCTTAATGGCATGGTATCAGTAGCCCAACCTCTTCAGTTATAATGCTAAATTGGAATGCTTTTGATGTTACTTTTTGACTTTATCTGTTCATTGGTTGGTTGTTGTTTTTATAGCAACTTCAACCAGTCGGGGAAAATCTCATAAAAATGTGAATTTGTTCTGGAAATTGATTGTTGTCTTTGGCATGTCGCTCTCTAAAAGTTTGATTTGGAAATGCAATTAACAGTAGACAAGTAATATGTACCATACAATACAACGGGAAAAATAATCTCTGGCAGAAGGTGCTGAGTGTGTACAAGATACTGTCTGTCTGATTATCAAAATGTCATCACATTCTTATTATTCATCCCCTTGTGCTCAGAATTTAATGGTGCTGTTATTTCTGTTTCTTGTTTCTTCTGTTTCTTCTGTTTATTGTGCATTACCAAAGTTCTTCATTAGGTTTTCAAGTCTTCTGTTATTATTACTCCAATCTAACATAGATTCTGTTCTTGGGGAAAACGAGGCTTTGTTTGCCAGCAGACTTCACCAACTTAAGGAGGAGCCAATTTTTTCCGTGGTGAAGTTTGAAGATGCAGTTGATGAAATAAGAAGCTGTGTTGCACAGGTAAGTTTTCCTGCTGACTCCCGAGGAAATAATCACTGTGTTTGTTCTGTCACCTTCATTGCAACCCTACATGTTTACAAAATTTCACGTGGATCTGCTTTAAGGCTAATATTAGAATATACTAATTTGATTTGATTTGATTTGATTTATTAACAAAATGCATATACATACATTATTCACAAATATGCACATAGTTTGTTCATGAAACATATTACACATTTTGCCTGGATCGTCATAAGCTATGAAAAGCTTGACTGGGACGTCCAGTATGGATAACGTACACATATTATGTACATAAACATCATTCAAAAAAGTATGTTATGCGCGTTCAATTTGTTCATAGATAGAAAGATGAGAGAAGGAGAGAAAAAGAAAGAAAAGTGAGAGGAAGAGGTAAGGAGAGGGATACTCTATTGTTTAGAATTGTTTAGAACATTTCGATTGATGGAATATATCTAATATTTCTTTGAAGAGAAATGGAAGATCTAACCTAGTGTGGTAGTTTACAATACAGCATCAGTGAGAGATGAAGGCACTGAAGTGTACTCTGTGTATCCTCACTAGTCACCTACTGACACACACATACACACAAATCTTCACTCCTTTTTTTTGGGGGGGGGGGAATGGGGCTTGCTATGTAGATGCAAAACTATTGACCCGAAATATTACTTTTAAGATATGTTTGTGTCTAAACCAGTGGGATATTTGTGTGGGGAAGACATCATTTCTTGAGCCAATTTGAAGTGTGTGGTTGCAACCAGTTTTACTGCTTGATATTTATGCACAAAATGTTTAGATTTCACAATTTTCTTGTTTCTCAATTCTGACTGTACCATCTCTTTTACTAATCTGTGTTTCTTGACTTTACTCTGTTCAGTGAGGTTAAGGTTAACTTGAACATGGTGGATAATCACAGTCTGTGTCTGAAGGAGCTTCTTTTTTTCCAAGCATTTTAGTAATTTTTGTGTGATGATCTACTTGTCTGTCTTCATCCTTTGTGCCCAGCACTTGTGGACGCTGGTAGTAGAGGAGTCGAAGCTGGTCGACGAACTCAACACGTTCAAGGACTTCTTTCTCCTAGGGCGGGGCGAGCTCTTCCTGGCCTTCATAGACCAGGCACAGATGCTGCTGAAGAATCCGGCAACGACCACCACAGAGCACGGTTTGTCAAAAGCCACCGGCTGCTTGTTTTTTCAAAAAAAATTTGTTAACCCCTCAAGTCTTAATTCATAGACTATGGAGCAGGGTATTGAACAAGAATGCATCAACTAATGCTGTAGACAATTATTGTTACCATGGGAATGGTGCAATACTCTTTTTCTTTCCAAGTAGCAATGGATTGACAAGATTTGTGCATTAACAGGCGAGTTAGTGAATGTGCAGCAGAGTTTTGATAATGTCATTTTGTTATTTTACTTTGTGAATAGGAAATAGAATAATGAGTGAATGAAAGATCTATGAGATCCTTGATCATTGTGGCAAAGGTTATTGAGTGAATGAAAAAAACGATGTGTAGCCATCTAAACCTCAGTTGTGATCAGATATTGTGGCATTTGAAATAAAACTTTCATATAAGTTCTCTTGTCGATGACACAGCATTTGCTCCTGCGACGATTTCTCTGGTCTTATTTTCTCCAAGGACTTAGGGTCAAGGGTAAGGGTTAGAGTTGTAATAGCTTTAGGTTTAGTTTATTGTGAGGACTAGGGTTAGGGCTATGTTTGTTGGTAGGCTTTACGTTTGGCTTAGCATGCAGCTCTTTCATGGGAGCAATTGTCGCAGGAGCAAATGTTATAGAACCTCTCTTGTCTGATGTTTAATTGTACTTCATAAGTAGTTTGTGTCTCATTCAGGTCTGTTGTTTAATGCCTGGGAGCATGGGGATAATAGTATGATAAAATTAATGTTAATGATGATAAGGTCTTATTTATCCAGGGTAGCCTCTTCAGTGTTGCCACTGCTCTACCAGAGGGCCTGCTATTATTATTATTACCCTAGCGTTGCCAGGTGCCCATAACAACTGGGTCTCGAGGGACATGGTGGCTAAAAACATCTTGTCCAAGGACATAAGCACTGGACTAGAATCGAACTCGGGTCCTCCGACTGGGAGCCAGGAGTTGCATCCACTATGCCACAGCACCCCCACTTGATACCCATGGGATACCATGCCAAGGGAACATTGGCCTCTTTTAATATTCAGATTCAGATTCATGTTCAGATTTCATTTTATTATTGTCCATAATATCACTGAGCTCTATGTAAGTTTAAACACACAGCCACAGCCAATGTCAGCTGGAGTCCATAATGTTGTTACCAGTGAGCGTAGGCTTCAATGCACATATTCGCTGCTGAACAATTCTGTTTAAACAGGTCTGCGCCAGTCTTCTTCAAATGTATCCCTGTAGTCAGTGTATTGAGATTGATTAAATAGGGCCAACCTTCTTGCCTCACGCTACCAAGTTTTTATCCCATTGAGGACGAGTCTCGAGTATACTTGAGCAGGTGTCTATGGGAAATGCATGTTGTAGCAAAATCAAACTGTCCTCAACGGGTTTAAGAGAATAACCTCACAAAGTATTTTGAGACTTGGAGTGACTGGCTTGCCTGATGATCTATGTTGTTCTTCCTTTTTCCAGACGTGAATGTTGCCTTCCAGCAGGCAGCACACAGAATCCTTTTCGACGACGACACGTCGCTGGCAAGATTTCGCCTCTCCATTGCGGGCAAGACAAACAAAGCTCTCTCAAAGAGTAAGAGTGTTTTTTTTTCCCTGCCAAGTATCCACTCATGTCTCAAGGTCAAGGATGGGCAGTATTTTTACTTCATCAAGCAGAGATGTGATAGTCAAAGCAAAAAAATCCTCACCAAACTAAAACAACAACAAAACAAAGATCCCTGGGAAATGATGGGTGTACTATTTGTCAAATCAGCTGGGGAGAAAATGTTCTCAAACTTATTCTTCTAAAGGCCTCAAGGGAGATGAATGTGTAGTGAAAAACTTGTGCATATTTTTTTTTTTTCTGAGTAATGCTTAGAGCTATTGCTGATTCCATGTGCTAGTTTGGATTTGTGTTTGTTTCTTTTACACGTATGGATGTACCGTATTCTGGCCATAGGTTTCTGGAGTTGAAACCCATGGGTTTTCAGATTTTTAATGTAGTATACTATACTTCTACATATTTTTGTCAAAAAGTTCGTGGATTTTCAAGGTTTGTTTTGTTTTTTGTGATTTTTTTTTTAGTTCCTTTTTTTGTTTGTTTGTTTGTTTGTTTGTATGTATGTTTGTTTGTTGTTTGTTTTTTGCAAGAAGAGTTATTTCCAAGGTCCATGTGTGTAACAGGGGTTTGTATCTTACTTGTCTTGTTTGTTCTAGATACCGATGACAGCAAGCAGAGTGGCTGGTCGTGCCTTGGAATGACTTACGCTGTTCAGTGGCCTCTACATATCCTCTTCACCCAGAGTGTACTGGAAAGGTTTGCATCTCTCTACCCTTCAGTAGTAGTTCTAAATCAGAGCACCATGTTTCCCTGCAGCTTTTGGCAACACTCATAACTTATCCCACTAGTTGCAGCCACCTTGTAAATGGAGAGACAATTGAATTGAATGAATTCTGCTTCAATGTACCTTTGGTATTATGTGTAAAGTTTTAAAAATGCATTTGGCTTGAATCAACGCGGTTGTTGCACCACGACTCGGTTAAAGCGTGAAAATTTCTGTGCATGCAGAGTGTACATGGGCTTGGTTCATATTGATCCTGCCATTATCGTCACTGTTCCAGGTACAACATGCTGTTCTGCTTCCTACTGCATGTGAAGCGAGTTCAGCTGGACCTGCAGCAGTGCTGGGCTGTGCAGATGCAGTACAAACACCTGCGCTCCCAGCGCTGGGACGCAGCCCAGTGGCGCCTGCGATCCCACATGGCATTTCTCATTGATAACCTCCAGTACTACCTTCAGGTAAGACTCTTTTGCTGTGAGATTGTTTCTATTGCTTTTACTAAAATGAAAACAGTGTTGTTTTGGGGACTATACCCAGATGATATGACATGTAACAGTCAAAGCATTATCAATACTTGATTGCATGAACAAAAATTAGTGCATGCTCAGTGATGCATGCTAAGTTTGTGTGTGTGTGTGTGTGTGTGTGTGTGTGTGTGTTAATATTAAGAGGAATATTCTTAAGAAGGCCTTTGTTTGCCATCTTTGGTGCAGTTTAATGAAAAGGCGAGGTCCCTTATTGGATCTTTCAATAATTTGATGCTCGCTTAATTTTTCTGTTATGAAGTAGTTTAAACAAACAACCAAAGAACTAATTTGTATTTGAGAATTTCAATGAAGACAGTAGATGTGTGGAAAGTTCAAGAACAAACTTGCAATTGAATGCATCTGTGTTATTCTGTGGTCATGTTTTATGGCCACTGTACAGTCACTGTCATGATTATATAACCATAATGACAACTGTGGGACTTTTCATTTTCTTGTTTCTGCACAAGGGATTAAAAGTGACATACCATTATTTTGCATGAAGGAATAGACATCTTGGGGTTTTAAAGAACAAGACACCCTTTCTCACATATCTGGAGCAGAGCTTGCATTATTTGTTTCATTCAAAAAAAAAAATTAAAAAATGAACAAACAACATTAGTGGTGATTGTATAGAACATTTAGAAGTGCTTTATGTTTGCTCACCTTTGTCTCATTTTCTCCTTGACAGGTTGATGTCCTGGAAACCCACTTCATCCAGCTGCTACAGAAGATAGATTCCACGCGGGATTTTGAAGCCGTCCGCCTCGCCCATGACCAGTTCCTTGTATCACTCATGGCCCAGTGTTTCCTGCTCAGCAAGCCAGTAAGCTCTTAAGAATTAAGTCCAGTAGTAGCACATCTGTTTCTTCTTCATTTTTTCTTACAATTTCAGTGCATGGTACATGTATTTGCAAACATGTGTTTCATAGTGGCACTATTTACATTTACACATCATTGTTATTGTTATTGTTCATATGATTTTATTAAATTAACTTATTTTTTTTTTTTTACCAGATAGATTGTGTGAATGTCCAACAGTGATGTGCAAGTGATCTTTTGATGAAATATTTGTTACCTTCCTGCAAGATTTCTTGACTGTGTATGCAAGGCTCGACATTAGCAGTTGCCCGGTGGCCTGGAGCCATCAGGGCCACCAGATTTCATTGTTGGGCCCCCAAAAGAAAAAGTCAGTGTCAAGTCTTGTTGTGTGGAACTGTCCTAGTGCCATGAAATTCTTTATTTCCAGTGACTGACAGACTCCCTTTGGCGTATGGTTTGTTCATGTGTTTGTCGTATGTATTGAACGATGTGCTTTTGTTGTCAAAGTAAAAGTGTTTTCATATGGAGAGAATGCATGACGTATTCATGTTTTTAGAGAGTCACTATGATAGCTCATGAAGTTTGAAGCCAATGTGTGGATAAAGTCCAAACAATTCGATGTATGAAGTTCAAGATTAATGCAGGCGTGCCAAGCTTCAGAGTAATTAGCAAAGAATGTCCCTGGTATTAAAGGGGATGGCTAGTAACTGATCAGTGGGAATGCTGGGGGATGATTGTTCCAATTCTTGTGGGATTCATTTAAGAGTACATTATATATCTATTGTTGTGTGAAAATTATTTGCTTCATAAAGGTCTCATATTCAAGTAATGTGCAATTCAATGTTTCCAGGTTACCATGCCTGTACAGTGTCAGGGCGATCATTAACAGGTCATTAACTATCGCCCGGTCATTGTACAGGCATGCTAACCTGAGTGGAAACATTGAATTGCACATTACTTGAATATGAGACCATTCTGATTTCACACAATAGATATTTAATGTACTCTTGAATGAATCCCACAAGAATTGGAACAATCATCCCCCAGCATTCCCACTGATTCCCACTGATCAGTTACTAGCCATCCCCTTTAAGCTCAGGATGCCTGTGGAGGCTAGGTGTACCAAACTATAGGCCTAGACAATTCCTTCAATGAATATAAAAGTATTGACATAGAAGCTTCAACAAATGTGTCCTCCAGAATAAAAGCTATGACATTGTAGTAGCCAGATTCAGCGTGCTTGTCGTGTGTAACACACTGGCCAGAACTGGCCAGTTTTCAGGAACATGATCTTGTGCAATGCATCACTCCTTGAAATCTGTTTCTCCAGGTCCATCGTTGTCTGACGGAGATCCTGGAGACCTGCTACTCCTTCTCGCTGCTCATGATGCAGACGTCGACGGTGACCCAGCTCGAGCTCACGCAGATGGACAAATTGGCCAAGGTTGGTGGACAGGTCATTTTAATACTGATGTGTGCTAGGATTGTCATCAGTCATGGAGTATGTAACTCTCTTGACCGTGTTTAACCAGGGGTCGCGCTTAACTTTTTTTTCAACTAGCCAGGCGGACTACTTAGAATCAATTTTAACACTAAAGCAATATTTTGGCTAGCCAGACGGACTAGTAACTTCAGAATTTTATGATTTTTAGCTAGTCCGATGTGATTTTGGGTGGCCAATGGCCAGCGGACCATCGCCAATTTCGAACCCTGCTGTTTTGGCAAAAGGACCATGTGTGAAAAGTATTGATTGTTATTTTTTTATTTGATTTTGTTTTGGGGGGTCAGCAGGATGTACAGGTGTGTACAAATACATTGTGAAAAGTTTTGCCCATTGCTATCAATTAATTTGACAGAAGGATGTATCTATATGTGGGTCTTTCAGGAAAGCAATCGCTCATACATTGCCAGTTGATTAATTTGGCAGAAGGGTGTTTCTGCCAAATTAGATAGATTGCAGCTCCTGTAAATATGACAAGGCAAAAGGTGTATGCGAATAAACCACTGATTAAAGATTTTGGGAAGTTTGAGACAAGAAAGTTATCACGTAATACAATTGGAAGTGTACAGAACATTCTGAAAACTGGCTTCCAGCCTATTAATGTTTAATAACTTCTACGGTAGGACAGAAAATGTGAAAAATTTAAGACTAATTTTTTTTTTTTCCCAGCATTTTAGTAATTGTAGAAAGGAAGAAATAGACTCCTTTACCAAAACACAGCTATGGTGGATAGGTCACTCACTGAATATTGGAAGGATTATAATCACTCACTAAGTACGTAAGCCTCTCGGGATCACCATCCGAAACTTCATTGGTATTCTATGCAAACAAAATACCCTAGTAATGACAGGGTTAATCAGTTTCGTGAAAACACTGTTGTACCACTGAGGTGTTATTGGAGAGGGAACAAGAATCTCTCCTTTCTATCTACATCATACTGCAGAGAACTCATGCACTCTCTTGCTGGCGTGAATGAATTGCTTGAAAAAACAAAGAGCACATCTGTTTTATGCATCATTCCTGAATCACAACAAACCTAGCGAGCAGCAGTTCATTGTCCCTTCAAACATTTTTGGCAACATTTATTTAGTTTGCAATGAGTGTAACGCTGTAAAATGCTACTGGACACACAAATTACGTAATCCGAAAGATTTAACATTGGCGTGCTAAACCTGGCGAACACAATTCTGCACAAATGTATGCCAGATGGTTAATGTTAGCTTATTTTCAGTCGTGGGGCATTAATAACAAGGAGAGTAAGAAAAATAAGCTTGAAAGGATTTGTTTAGTAAAATATTACCACAAAGTTCCATGCAGGATTTCAACATACCCCCAGAAATGCAACTTAAAATCGTTGGAATCAAGAACCACTTCTTTGATCCTTTGGTTGCCATAGCCAGTTTCTCCTGAAGAATGACTTGAAGCATGGAATATCAAAGCCAGTGGAATGCTAAGCATTCAATTGCCATGCTATAGAACCTACGCATAAATTGGCACAAATTGCGAAGAAATTCCACTCCTTCTATAACACCTCCCTGGTGGTCTAGTGGACTTTCAACTCTTCGCAATATGAGCTTTAGGGTTCAAATCTCTGTCCAGGTCGTACATCTTTTGATGAAACGTTCTACCATCTTGTCACTCTTTACTCTGCCATGTGAATAAAATGGCTACCTACATGTGCTGGGTGATAAGAGAATATGTGGAATATGTAGAAAGCAGTGCTTACACTCAACAATGAAGAGGCTACCCTTGGGTATATGACCACTGGAAAAAAAAAAAAATTGAGAAAATTTGCACATAATTAGACATTGATGTATCCTAACAGGTGATTCCTTCTCAAGAGTAGTTTCTGTGGCATGGACTAGAGCTTCGCAGGATCAAGTGCTTTTGAACATCATTTTGGAAAATAATACACCACTACATGTATATGCATGGCATACCTCATAAACAAGTTCTCCAAAATACAGTTATTACTGTTTTCCTTTTCTCTTGTGTTATCCTGCAACTTTGCAGGGACAGGATTTTCTTTATATCGTAGTGCACAGTCATGTCATGATCTGTAGTAGTCTTCTAATCCAGCAGTCTCGTCACTAAAACTTCAAAAACTTAGCTTTTGAACGGATTGTCCGATTTTCCTCAAACTTTCAATAAGGTACCATGTATTCTACTAATATTGCTGCATTCACTCAATTAACACGTACTTTTAGGTTTCATTCTCTTTTAAATGATTAAGCTTTTTTGGGAGGGAAGATTAGAGAAAGAGCCACCAGCCAATAATGTTTTGTTTATTCCACATTTCTGTGAATCCTCTGGCTGTCTTGCAGGACTTCAACCGGCAGTCCTCCCTGCTCTTCACCATTCTCTCGGGGGTGCGCAACCACCACGCCAGCCCGCACCTCACTCAGCTCCTGCTCCGACTCGACTTCAACAAGTACTACAGCCAATCGGAGGGCGCCCTCGCGAGGTAGCCTCGGTGACGGGCAGTGTAATGGACCAAGTCTCAATCCAGGGCCCAATATGTGTAGATATTGTACAGGAAAATAAATGATATCCATACAGCAGTTTCCCAGAAACTATCAGGAATTATATATCAAGCCTTGTTGTTAATTCTTTGCAGAAAATAACAAACAAAACAACTGTTATAATTTGTCGTTGTAGTGCTCTATCCGTATTTGTAACTCATACCGGTCAATTCCTTAGTCATTATTTCAGGCGCGTGTACAATGGAATCCAGTAATACCCTCAAGCCTCAGCATTTTTTTTTTTTTTCACTGTTCATTTAACTTTGCTATTGCTGATCTGTGCATATCGTTTTGTGAGACTCAACAGCCTTGTTCATGTGAAAGGGTTTTGTGAAAACAGTTGCATAACAGCGACCAGTACAAGTATTTCTTGCTCTACTCTGAATTTTGTATTCATTTTGAAGCTAATAATCATGCAGTCAACCATGGGACCAATACCTTCAACTATCCCATGAAGTATAGCATTCTAGGATAGTGTTTTGTGCAGCATCACTGCTACTGCTGCATATTGACTTAATTGGGGAAACATTTGAATTGGGGCATTTGAATTTTAGGAGGTGTAGTTGTAGAACTCTCATCCTCATTCGACATTGTGTCACCACGTCTACCAGGCTAGCAAGCCTAAAGATGCTTGCCAATCCCTGACCGAGGATTTCTGATGTGATAGGAGGGCACGGCCCAAGGCTCTTACTCTTTCCCGTCTGTGCAGTGCCGAGGTTGCTCATAGATGTGAAATGTTGATGACCGTCTCCAGGAATTCTGGTGCCCGAGTTGGGTTGATTTTGGATTTTTCCCAGTTTATGAGGAACCCGAGGCTGGTCACAAGGGAGATCGTGGTCTGTAGCTGGTCCCTCAGCATCCCCTCTGACGGTGCCAATATCAGCCAGTCGTCAAGATAGTAGAAAATTTTGATCCCTCTCTTTCTTAGTGCTGCTGCGACCTGTCGGACAATGAGGGTTAATACCCATGGGGATGATCGAAGACCGAATGGTAGGACTTGATAAACATAGGTCTTTTTCCCTATTGCAAAACCCAGTAGATTTTGAGAGTGTGGGGCTACTGGTACGTGAAGATATGCATCGGAAAGGTCTGTGGTGGCCGCCCATTCGTTGTGATATATTAGGGGTAAGATTTTTGCGAGGCTTTTCATCTTGAAGGGCGGTTTGGGATAAAGCGATTTAGTTTCTTTAGGTTTAGAATTATCCTGTAATTGTCTGTGCGTTTTGGTGTGGAGAAGATTGGAGATAGGACGAAACCGTCGCGGGAAAAGACTTGTCTGATGGCTGGTTTTCTTTCCAGTGACTGAATTTCCTTGAGCAGGCTCTTTATGAGCAAGGCGTTTTTGGGGAGTGGGGTAACCTTCCGTAGCAATTTGAGAGCTTTGCGGTATTTTGGATTTATTTTGATTGTGTAGCCATTTCGGATTATGTTTAAAACGAACTTGTCGTGAGTGATGTCGTCCCAATTTTTTCTGAAGTGTTTTAGTCTCCCCCCTACTGCTTGGGGTTCCCGCTGCGGTCTCGGAAAGCAGTCAAAATTGTTTGCGGTTCTGGAAGGGTGGACGGTTTGGTTGCTGCTTTGCATGGTCATGAAAAAAATCTTTTGTTGTTGTGTTTTCCCCTGGGTGATTTTCCTGTCTCCCTTGGAGGGGGTCTGGGTGGGCCACTGCGGTTATAACTTTGCGTCTCCCTATACCGCGTGTAAGGGTGGGTCTTGGCTGAGTGGTAGGATGATGTGGCAGATAGTTTGTGGACCATCTTGTCTGCCATCGAGGCAGCTGTGAGGGACGAGTCCAAGATTTCCTGGAATTTTCCCCCGAACAGATCCTCTCATTGCACTGGTAGTTTTTCTAGGAGAGTTGCGCCATAAGGAGGTATATCTGAAAGGTAGCTAGGCGCATAGACGCTGATAGATGCTGATCATTCCACATTGAGTTGTTGAGATTCAAATTTCTGAAATTTGTGTGTACGAAGAGGATTGCGCTTTGACGGCAAACGTTTTGCCTTGGAAGCTCCCACACGAATGGCTGTATCAGGCACAGAGGGGATCTTGAAAAAGGCCTTGAAGTCTTTGTCTCCAAATAAGAAGTTCTTACCTCCCTGCGCATTGGTCAAAGATGATTTCCCTTATCGTTGAGCTGGTTCATACATGAAACAAAAGGGGCATCTAATTTCACGGAACAGGTCGCTGTTTTGCCTTTGTTGGAGTCAAGATCAAGACAAAAAATGGGTTGTGGAACCTCATGATGTTCCCCTGGATCGGCTTTCAACTGGGGGCAATATGTCGTGAAGAGCTCGGCTGCCGTGGGCGGGGAACTACTGGCTTTAGAGTCTATTCCCTGTCCCAAGTTCGAACTATTTGTATGTATGGGACCTGTAGTCGTAGACCTGGCCGGATCTGAGACGGCTTCAGTGTCGGCCATAGAGCTTCTCTCTGAGGCAGAGGCTGAGGCGAAGTATTTCTGTCGCTTGTAAGCTCTATCTGGTGAAACATGAGATGTGGCGGATGTTGAATCATGATGTTTTCTTTTCCAACAACCAGAAGCCACAGTAGGGCGATGATAGCCCAAGTCTGAGTCCGATTGAGAATCCAACTGGACGGAGGCGGCATAACGCGAGAGGCCCGATGATCGTAGAAGGCTCGGGCTCAAATCCACGGTTACGGTTTCATGCTCCTTCCCGTTCCCGCAGGGCGCGAACGTCTGGCCGATTTGCCCACGGAGTGTAGCGGTGCAAGGGTAGACCGTTCCCTAGGTCCGTTGGGGCGGGTAGCTGTCGCAGGTGTGCTGGAGTAGCGCGGAATAGACGTGTCCAAACTTCCCCCAAAAGGCGGAGTATTTTCTTGAAGTGCCATCTGGATGGCTTGAATAAACCAAGCCACCACTGCTGATGGTTCCACAAGAGTGATAGGCGGGACTGGGTTCGAGCTATGGGCTGGATTTTGTGTCAATTGCATAGCGTTTCCTACGTGACTTACATGACTGGGGGTATCCATGTTGGATTCCGACAAATACAGTGCGCCCTCTACGTTCGTATCTAGCGAGTCTGTAATGTGCTATACAGCGTGTATGGTCTGTGAATCTGTATTTTGGCCGTTCGACTTCTCGGGCGGATCTATCGGGTTTTTTTTGTTGCCCTTGTTATGTTGACTTTTCGAGGTTAGTCTGCTATCACATACCCTTTTTTTTTTTTTTCTTGTTTCTCTCTACTAGAGAGTACCTTTGCCGGTTTTAAAGCAGGTATGGAAGGAATAGCGATATGGTATAGCGTATTCTGCCGTAGATACTGTCATTTTATATGATCATTCTGCAGTGACAGTTTGACTATAACCATACCTTTTCCAGATTATGTGTAGAGAAAAGACTTCTTCGAAAGTGTTTTCATTTCATTATTTAGTGTTTTTACTTTTTTGCATTTTATTTATTTATTGTGGGGTTTTTTTTGGGGGGGAGGGGGTCAAGTAATCCAACTCTGACCACAAAGAGATTGCGATAAAAATCCACTGCATTTGTTCCTTCCACATTTTGCAGCTATCGGACCCCATCACTTGTATGTCACCCCATGTACAGTGCACTCCCGTTATAACGAAATGCTCGGGACCGGCAGTTTTCTTTCGTTATAACAAAATTTCGTTATAACCGAACAAATACAATATAACGAAAACAAGGAAACCACGTATATATAACATATTCTGTTTGCTGAATACTCATCATACACTGGAAAGCTATGTGAAATGTGATGGGATAACTGTATTACAATAATAAACGCAAGTTCCCCTCAGAAACTGTGCGTGACACAAGGAGCCAACACACAGTGGTGTGAAGCGTTCACCCATACAGAGACGCTATACGTAATGCTTGTTCCGCTACATATTTTCGAAAACATTTCGCATTTCGTTATAACGGAGCACATTTCTTTTGTTTTTCTTTGTCTGTGGCGCTCGGAAAAGACTTCGTTATAACGGAAATTTCGCTATAACCGTGTTCGTTATAGGCGAATTTTGTATCATAGACTTTAATGGTGATAATTTTGGGACCAGACGATTGACTTCGTTATAACGAAATTTCGTTATAACCGTGTTCGTTGTAACGGGAGTGCACTGTATTAGACAATGAATTCGTCCATATCATAAAATGTATTATGGGGAGGTGAAGAGTCCAATGCACTATGGTGGTCTGAAGTACATATTTAGCAGACTAAAATCATTTTTACTGCTAAATCATAAACTAAGTATCTCTCCTGTTCTTTAGTTTACCAAGACATGGCTGTATAGATGCTGTTCCTATAATCACCCTCTCACCAACATAAAACTGACTCCTGGAATACATGTATTTTTGTGTACAATATGTATATACATGTATACTTTTATGTGGAACTTTCTAAGAAATACACTGTATTTAGAAAGTAATTTGATCTTGTTGAGCGTATTATTTCAGTCTCATGTGCTACTATACATGGAAATGTTAGTTTTCTGTGTGTCTGATTTTTTGTTTGTTTGTTTGTTTGTTTTTTTGTTTGTTTTGTTTTGTTTTGTTTTGTTTTGTTTTGTTTTTTTTGGGGGGGGGTTCTGTGAATTAGGTATGGATGCAGTGAAAACCAGATATAAAGCAAGGTTATACTGTATAAGCTTTCCTGTTTCAACGTATTGATATTCTATATAAAATTTTATTAATAACTAAAAAACATTGTCAGTGGAAGTATGACAAAATCACACATGAACACAATATACAAGTAGAATTATCTACAGGTGTATGAACAATAGAAATATCTCAAAATGGCACTTTACAAAATATGACAAAATATGAGTATCAAGTGTTGTGATGTGTAGCATAATGCAACCAAAAATAAAACTCCTTCCTTGTATTCCCGTGGCGTAGAGATGTTGGTATTTCGTCTGGTATTGCCCACAGCTATGAATCATGACTGTAATTAACCAAAAGAAATGGAAAATCCTTCAGCATTATGCAAAGGGACGGCCAGATAACTTGCTGTATGCGTAGTTATGGTATAAACTATATTACACAATATTATATGTAGTATTGTATACATGCACTTACTTCTTTGGCCATCCATTACTACACAATCAGCAAATTCAGACTGCAAATTAACCACTCTCCTGTGGTATACACACTGCATAACTTGACCATGGAAATCTGAAATATGCCTCCTATCATCAAGAGATTTCTTTCTCAAGATTCCCCATGCCTGTAAAGCTACTGGTGTCTGTGAGTGTGGCATGCTACTGACAATGATTCCACACCATTCCACTTCCAGCCTGATGCATGTTTGAAAAACCATGCTCGTCCGCACATGATGCAGTATTTGGCAAGACAGATTATCATTGTGTATTTTAAGATGTTCACAAAACTTACAAGAGGTCAAGCTTTTCCTACATATATCTTGCAACTATCCCAACACTTTCTTACAATACATTTTTTTCTCTAAATAACTGGCAATTACTGGCATTAAAAAGAAATTGTACACTTCATGGTAACCAAGACTGAATGTATTAACCCTAAAAAGACTGGGCTATTTTGGTAGCTCGAAAGACTGGGGGGGGGGGCCTAAGGGGGGGGGGGGCCTAAAGGGCCCCCCCCCCCCCTTAAGATCTCGGCCGTGGATCGCGCGATCGCCGCGGAAATTTGCATAATGGTAGTGTGCGATGTAATCTACAAGATCGTATATTTAAATTTTACAAAATAGCCTTCTTTTATTTTATTTTGATTAATTATGCTAATTTATGCGAGAAATCAGACTCTTTGATCTAAATCAGTAAATAAAGCTCCAAAAGTGCTCATTTTTGATCTAATTATTCTTTGTGGCATTCTTAGCAAATGTACTTGAAAAAAAAATCGGTATCAAGATTAATTTCTTATTTATTTTATTGTTTTATGAATTTCTTATGTATTTCTTTGTTTTTTCAACCTTTTGTTTTTGTGTTTTTTTAACAGAATTTGTGGCAGACACTTTCTGAAGCATAATACTCCTAAAACAAATTAATTTTAGCCATTGAGAGTAAAAATAGGCATATTTATATGAACCATGTGAAAAAACTCAATTTGCATTGACATTTTTGAGCCATTTTCGGCCTCACGTGCATGTACAAAAAGTTATGTAACTTCAGAACCGTACCCCCGGGCGTCACAAATTTGGTGTCAAAATGTGCGGGAAACTCGAAAGAAAAAAGTCATAGAGCATCACGGCGAGAGCATTGCGTGTTGCAGAGTAATCGCGCGAAATGTCGAGGGGGGGCCTTTTAGCCCCCCCCCCCCCCCAGTCTTTTTAGGGTTAAGTTTCAATATATAAAAAAAAAAACTTAAATGAACTGAGGACAAATAAACATGACATGATGATCTGTTTGAAGGTAATTCAATTTAACAGCAATTCTTCAATTAGCTGCACTAATTGTGAGCTTACCACAGCACATTTATCCAGAATATGTAGAGTCAGACCACATACAGAATAAAATCCACAACTGTGCAACAGTTGTCAGGAACTTGCGATGGACCGTATTGCTGGATTTGTACACTGACTGCACAATATAAAGAGATTAGACATGATATGATCACAACTGATGTTTTTCCATATTATCTGAAGCAATCATGCAAATCTACATTATGCTTCACGGTGTGTCACTTGCCAGAATGAGGCACTCAACAAGATGTACTGTATAACCAACACCTCTTTGTAAGATAGTCCCCATTCTTTCTTACTAAAATGTATTTACGACCAAACATTGCCTACATAATCAGACACACCAACTTGAAGACCCAGTAATGCGGGGACACTTGCCTGGTTCAGATGTATTTGAGAATCCTCATAACCAATCATGTTCAGCCTTATCAGTGATCTCCATGTAAGTAACCACACAGTCATAGAATCTAAACTGGAGTTGACCATTACGGATGATCGAATGCATCAATGCACCTACCAGTTATGCTAACCAGTGATATTCATGGTTTACAATTTTACCTTGGTGGGCAGCAAATGAATCGGGCCAACCATAAATCCCCACACTACAAGGATCCTGAAGTCCAAAATTCAAATTATCTTTAATAGCTGGTGAGCTGTTGATTGCTATGCGTCTGTTAGTCATTAACATCACAAGGCATTACATTACATATCATTATAAGAAGGAAAGACATCAGTTCCTACCAGCAGAACACATACATCAAACCACTGATGAAACTTCAATTTGTACTTGAGATATTTCGTTGATTGATTGTATTAATGTTACCAGTAATTCAGAACACTTTAACTTTTAGATGTGAGATTCATATTTGTATTTAAAAAAAAGTTCAACTGCAATATCAATCTCACAGTAGCTGCTAGAATTTTAGTACATTTATAATAATATGACAGATAATTTCTATACAACCATTTCAAAATCGAATTCAAATGCATTAGAAAGCACTTTGATATACAGCTGTATGAATCATTGTTCACACTGGATCAAAGGTACTGCATTATCGTATGCTATGATGACAATTACAACTAGAAAAGCACTCGGACAGCACAGACCTTCACCAAACCAGCAACTCATTTCTACCCAAAGAGATTTTTCCATCCTTACACTCCTATTGCAGCAATTTTCCAAAATAAAAGCCTTTTGTTTACATCATTGCACGGCGCCTTGCCCGAGCAGAGCGCGTACTTTAGTGCACGTATCTAAACCTCCAGTACGCGCAGCTTGAACTCCAAGTTTGTTGACCTTATATGCCAAAATATGAAAAATCCGATAAAATCCGATAAAATTCCCGGATCACTTCCAAAATTGAATGAGGTGTTCCTTGTGTCAATATTGACATTTCATGCAAGTTTCATTTTAATCTGTCCACAACTTTTTCAGTTATTTTGCAAACAGACAAACCAACACCAATGATCACTTAACCTCCTCCATCCTTGGCGGAAGTAATAATTCTATTGCATTATCCTCCCTAGTACAGGCACATGTTCTCAGCTGCATTTTCCTTCTGCAATCACGCTAGACATTTGGTTCTCAGAGGCACATTTACTGAGGCCCACATCATGGAAATTACATTTTCCAGTTCTCCTCACATATCAAATTAGAATCGTACCCTTAATCTAAGAAAACAACTTTTTTACAGTCACTCACTTCATATATACAAATTGTATATACTGGTGTTGGAATATGTGCTTGACTGCAGATCAACCATTGGTATGTCCATAAAGTTTTCTGGTAAACATTGCCTGATGAGTAATATCAGCATTGAAAATTTGTTTTTTCTTCATTGATGACAATGGAGAGAGAAAAAGAGAGGAGTGCCTTTTTCCTTTTATCCTATAATGTGAGTTATTTCTTTGCTCAAACCATGCACTGGTCTTCCACAACACTTGAATCATGCCAAAGTCAACCAGGTTAAACTCTTATCACAGGTGATAAGGTAGTATCTTCCAATGTGATATTACCGGTACACATTCACTCAAGGATCACATTTTCCTAAACGTGGGCGTGCCCTTTCCTCCAAAATGTGGCAGATGGCAAACTGGAAGTCGATCCTTGACGGGGCGCAGGAGCAAATGCTTCTCTCGGGTGACACCTCTTCTTTGGCAAAGCCTGTCACAAGAAGCTCACTTGGATAGCTTCTCCTTGAAGTCCCAGGCGAACTTTGGGTGACCGCCGTAGTTCATGCGCTGGCCGTTGATCAGGCTCTGCATCACCCACTCCACGGAGACCACGGGGACGGCCAGCTGCTGGGCACGGTGCAGGATGTGACGGGGGCAGGTCGGGTCGGTCACCACCACATCGCACTCAAATGGGATCCCTGGCACAGGTATAATGGGGGGGGGGGAGGGTTGCAATCACAGTTAAGATCAGTAGAATATCAACATGAGAAAAATATGATCACATAATGTAAAATCACAAATTTTCACATATGTGAAACTGTTGTGACTAGTGAATCTTCGTAAGGAGCCAAGATTCATATACTGTAAAAGTAGATATTTCCTTTCGTGCGACTAATTTTTCGCGCTCAGCAGGGTAAGAAGAGTTTCGGATGTTTTTAATTCTGCATAATCAAGACATCAGCTACTGGAACATATGGCGAGCAAAAATATTACCATGCTTTTATTTTCGCGCTAGTTTCTGGTTGCGCGAAATGCGCAAAAATTTCAACACCGTGAAAATTTCCACTTTTACAGTAAGTGAAATTCATGCAAATGTTTGTGTCTACACAACATATTAAATACAAGTGGCGATTCGTCAAAGTTTCGTGCCACGATAAAGGCTGTTGGCTTCAAGTCACCAATGTTTCTGGTTTTACAGTATATGAGATTCCCCCACATATCCACCCATTCATCACCTATCCTTGCAATACTTTCATTCTGACATGCCTCATCTCTCCTCATTTTCTTCACCCAATCAGATACCACCAGGGGCACTCATTACACACTCTGTCACGCGCAGCATTTGACCTTTGACCCTGGGTCTATTTCAGGCCGGAAGGAGCAGCCGTTCCACTATATAATATGCAAGGCATTTTATCTTTTTAAATACTCCATAATCCTTTAGAGGGAAATCAAGCAATCATTATAGTGGTTTGCTTACTAACTAGCATTCATTGCTCCTTTAGCAGTGACATAAAAAAAAAAGTCACAGCTAAAATTCAGGTGGAAAACCCTATGCACACAAAAAAAAGAAGAATGATCACTAGGAAGGATTTTTTTTTTTTTTTTTTTTTTTGGGGGGGGGGGGGGGGGAATAAACTTACCTCCCCTGGAGCGCTCATTATGGGTGGGGATCCGAGTCACCAGGCTGCAGCCTGCTGCAATGAGGATGGATCGCCAAGTGGACTGCACCTGATCATATTGGGAGACGACGAGCACATTGAGGCCGGACAGGACGCAGCGCTGGCCTCTCCTGCAATGAGAAGCATGACCAGGACAGTGTTTCACAAAGCCATTGTGACATATATTACAGTCAAACATGTCTATAGAGGCGACCCAAGGTCAACGAAAAGAGAGGGTGTTAAAGATGGGTGGCCGCCATAGACAGGTTATCTGACATTCCATGTAGAAGTGTATTATCATTGTAAGCCTGTACATCTACAGTTGTATAATTAGTTAAAGAGTATATAAATGTACAATATATGTGTATATGTACTGCATGCACATGTTTAATGCATTGAACAATGCTGTTATTGATCAAATTATGGAACACTAGCATGCATACAGCAAGTGAGCTTTTTACAAGTTCATTACTATGCCTAAACAGCGGGTGAATGCATGAAACTTTCACAAACTGGAGCCAGCAGCCTTTTTATGCCTCCGCCACGAAGTGGTGCCAGAGGCATTATGTTTTCGGGTTGTCCGTCCGTCCTTCCGTCCGTCCGTCTGTCCTTCCGTCCGTCCGTAATGAATTTTGTGGACAGCGTATCTTAAAAACCTTTCGAGGTATCCTAATGAAACTTGGCATGTATGTGTATTAGGGGTGAAGTTGTGCCTATCAACTTTTGGGTGCACATGCTCAAGGTCAAAGGTCAAAAGGTCCAAGGTTTAATAAATATGTACAATTTCACTATTTCCACCATATCTATGCAATGCCAGAAGATATTTTCTCGAAACTTAGTCTATACATGTATTACCCAATTTAGATTCTCTGGTGAAAGATTGGGGTCATGAGGTCAAAGGTCAAAAGGTCAAGTAAAAATATTAAAACTTCACTTTTTTCTCCATACCTTGGAAATTGTTCAAGGTATATTAATGGAACATAGTGTATATACATGTACTGACTGGCAGTGATTATATAGAGAATTTAGGGTTCATGGGGTCAAAGGTCAAAGGCAACACTTATAAAGTTTACTTTTTCCCTCATATTTATGCAATGCCAGCCGGATTTTTTTTTTGAACACTTTATGTATGCATGTATAACCTAATAGAGATTCTCTGGAAAGTTCCTTTTTTTTTTCTTTTTTTTCTTTTTTTTTTTTGCCTCAAAGGTCAAAAGGTCAAAGATCATGTGAAAGTGCTGAACTAGCTTTTTCCTCCATATTTCGGAAGTGGCTCAAGTTATCTTGAAACTTACTACATATTTATGCATGTTCTGCCTGACAGTGATTATTGTATGAATCTTAGGGTCAAAGGCCAGATGAAATGGTATCAATTTACTATTCAATACAGAAATTGCACTTTTTCTCCCTACCTTGAAAATTACTAAATGCATAAACTTAGGAATGGGTCACAGTCAAGTTAAAGTCCTTAAATCCCCAAATACATGCTCTCCTATTCATCCAATTAAACCTAGGTCAAGTAAGGTGAATATTCAACAAATTTGTGACAAACTTGTCATTTTAATATTTTGCCACTCTTGTGAAAATGTAATCACATATTGTCCACATGTACTATAGACCTATTAGGAGAATCATGCATTATGGCGGAGGCATACCAGTCGCCATAGCGACATTTCTAGTTTGTGACATGAAACTTTCACAGACTGGAGCCAACAGCCTGTTTTGTGACATGAAACGTCACAAATTGCCACTGGCATTCAATGCACTGTTTAGGTGAAAAAAAAAAATTGTGGGCATTTTGCTTTCACAAATCTTGGCTCCTCACAAACACAAAAATCATGAAAGTTTAATGCAATGTGAATTTCTGTTTGAACAGTAAGTAATGTCCTGAAAGACTTTCACAATCATGGCTCAAAATGCTGACATGTTTATGATCTCACCATTCCACAATGCCACCTGTCTCGATGCTCTCTCCAGCAGGTAAAAGGTAGGCCCTGTAGTTCTGGAGCTTGCCCTAAAAAAGTCAATACAGTCAAGAAAAGTTTCAGACTCGTTGTACCATGGTGAGGACACAGAATACTATTGACTTTTAAAAAAAATAAAAAATAAAAAAAATATAACTGTCAACTGATTGCTGCATTTTGCTGAAATGCGATCATGTGACCCAAAATATGTATACTCCATCCACATATGAATAAGAGGCAAGTTACCTCAACATAAGATTTTCAGTAATTTTAAAGTATCTTCACATGGGACTTACTGAGAGAGCTACCATACTATCATGCCAATATCAAATAGACTGGCTTTCTTATCCTGTATCTACATCTAAATAGCGACAACCATACGGAGTAAACTTACAATTCGGCAGCAGTCCCTCAGCCACAGGTGTGAAATGCATGGCATGCTAACTGCCAGCGCCAAGAAGTACTTCTTAGTCCGGCAATACGTGTTAGCAACCAGGTAGATCTTGTAGCGGGTCCTCTGGATAGAGAAACGCATACATAAATCTGATCAAGTGGCATTACTTTGAAACACATTGCATTGGACTTTGAACCACACTTCACTCTACTATTCTCTCCCGATGTGTGACAATATTCATCCAAATGAATGATTACACACAAGAAACACAACTAGAATTATCACTGAAGGTGATTAATACCCCCGCCCCTAGGGTTGCTTTATAGTATGTGATGTCACGAGGGCAATGATGTTAATACCAAGTTTGTGCACTTGTCGAATTGGAAAAAGAATAATTTTAGTTTACTGTACAATTACAGAGTTGACACCGAGTATAAAACTTACAGCAAATGGAAACATGCTTTGCCCCAACATCACTACACTTAAAGACCATCATACACACCAAAATTGACCTTCATAGCTTGAATGGTTTATTTTGATACAAAAATGAGTGGGTACCATGGCAACACATTTTTCTTATATTAACACATTGGTGTCTTGCATAACTACACCTCCCGATCATCATACATACTAAATTTGACCTTAATTGCTTGAATGATGTGGAAGTTATTCAATCCACAAAGTTTTGGTAAAATTATGGTTACCATGGCAACGCTTTGTCCGACAAACACAAAAATTATGTGTTCCACATCTATGCCTCAAGGCCATAATGCCTACCAAATTTGATTTCAATTGCTTCAAAACTGTGGAAGTTGTTCACTCCACAAGATTTCGAAGAAAACATGCGGTTACCATGGCAACGCTTTGTCAAGTACAAACACAGAGTGTCTTGCATAACTACACCTATAGATCATCATAGATACAAATTTTGAAATTGACTGCTTAAATACTACGGAAGTTATTCAATCCACAAGGTTTTTGTAAAATTATGGTTACCATGGCAACGCATTGTCCAACAAACACAAAAAACATGTTTTGCATATCTATACCTCAATATCATCATTTACCGTAAGTTTCATTTAAATTGCTTCTAAAATGTAGGAGTAGTTCCCGACGCGATATTTTGCAACAGACCGCCCGCCCGCCCGCCCGACCAACATCACGCTGATTCCTATATACCCCCTTCACACTAAGTGTGGCGGGGGTATAAATATTAAAAAGTAATATTTGTCCTTCTTAAATCAAAAATCAAATGATTAAATAAAATTTTAAAAAAAAAAATATCGGTAATATTTCCCTTCACATTTTTTTTAATGTAAAACTCATCAGGATTAAATATAATTCTAATGATTCTACATGTTTGATGTTTGATTAGGTGATCCAAGTATGATCATGTCATCAAAGGCATCAGCATCTGGAAATCCAGCAATGCTAACACACAGCTCTGAAACCAAGGCACATCCAAGTGTCACATACCGATCAACATTTCTACCTACATTGTTTTTCTGTTTCACACAACAGGGGCCCGTTGCATAAAACTCCAACCGGATTTTTTTCCGGTTGAAATCACAAAATTCTGGTTGGAAGCTCCCAACCAGAGTTTTTATGCAACGGATTTTACATTCTTATGTTAGCAACCTTAAAAAATTCAGGTTGGGCAAATCCCAACCTGAATTTTTTAAGGTTGCTAAAAAAGTTTTATGCAACGGGACCCAGGAGAGGAGCTTTGAATACTGTAAACTGCATTATGTTTAGTGAGTCCAATTGTTCCCAAACTGGGACCTCCTGACAATTTCGAGAGTGGTTAAATTCGTGATTGTGGAGCACAGTACTGAACGGAGAAATGCATTCATGCACATCACATTCATGTCGGAATCAGAGTTAATATTTGGGTGTATTTGTAAATTTGCCTATGGCACCTGAATTCCTGAAATTTATGAAAGTAAAAACCTTGCAGAATGTTCAGCGTATACAGTATTGCTGAGATAAAATCAGGGATGTCAGTTAGAATGAAAGAAAGGGCCTGAAATGCATCTACTTTGTACATGAAGCTGCAGTTTTGGACACGAAAGGACCTGAATTTTGCTACTACCAGGGTTTGAATTCAGGCTTTTGCCTGAAACACTGGCATCCCTGTATAGTGACCAAAAAACATTTGCGACTTGTGAAATAACCCTTTGGTCAAACGATTCAAGCCGATAAAAGGCAAATCATGATTCATGTCTCTAGACTACTACATATAGTTGAAGAGATTGTGCGCATGGCCAGAACAAAATACATTGAGAAAAACAATTTTCAAAGATAAATAATGAAAAATAGCATATGAATTTATCAGAGGGGAAAAGTCATTACATTTTATACTTCATTGCCCAAAAAAGTTAATAGAAATTTACAGTTGCAATTCTCCATCTGATAAATAACAGTTATCATTCGGCAACTTCATTCAGACAAAAAAATGATATTAATGACCCCCTCCTTTAGAAAGAAAAGTAAATTCATTAGGTGGAAAAAGATACAACTATGAGAAAACTTATAAAACAAAATGGTTTCACACAAATTCACATTTGCTGAATTGATTACACAAATTGTATAACTGAATGGCCTTTGGAAAAAAATTGAATGTTCTAACTTAGCTCGAGGGGCTTCCACAAGCAAAGTTGGTTGTACTATGCATGAAATTGTATGCCACCTGGTGAATTTGGTCACCCTAATGCAAATACGAATGTCAGTTGGGGATTTTGGCTGCGCTATCTGCAAGGCTGAATGATGCATCTATATATATTTTTTTTTTCATGCACTATGTGTGAAATCAAAGAATTGCTCTGTTTTGCATGCACTTACAGTAGTGTGAATTTGGATGTGAAAACCTATAATAATGACAACTGGTCAATGTATCTACATTGTATTTACTCAAAACTTGCCGCAACATCAGTCGTGACTGAATGTGAAGGGCGCCCTCTACACTGAAGTCATAGATATCTCACCTGGGATTTGTCAAAGTCCCTGAGGACTACCCCTCCCCCAGCCTCAATCTGCCTCCTGGCATAATCCTTGCTGAATGGAGTATCATCTTGACTCTCTGTGTATATTGGTAGAAAAAAATATAATAGACAATTGTGAAGCATAAGAATTAAGAACCCGTGAATGTGTGTTTGAGCTGCTCATTATGAAAATCTAATGATGCGAAAAAGACGATTAGAGTACTCAAATAGGCAGTGATGCTGATGTCACTGCCTGACAAGGAGCTCTACACAAATTTTCAATCAGATGTCCTATGATGACATAAAATCAATACGAGTTCCAATTGCCCTTTGCAAAAACATAAAACTTAGGAACAGTACTACAAGAGGACATCACAAAATCAAGGTCAAACTACAGCTCCAACCTACCCTCTGTCTCACTCTCGCTGGTGCTGGAATCAAACAAGGCTCTTGGCCTCCGTACGACTTCACCCTGCGTGAGGAGAAAGGCCATTCCCCGGAAGAGGGCAGCGTTGCTAGGCAACGGGCCCATGAGTTGCTCCATGGTCCTGGGAGTGGATGGGCTGCGGGAGCTGGTGGAAGGACCAGCCGCAGTACTCTTGCCTGGGCTTGCCGGGGGAATGCGCTTGCGGGGAGAGCGTCGGAGCTGGCCCCCTTGCTTGCTGAGGTCTGGGCTGGCTACCACTGTTTTGGGAACAATGTGGGAAAAGTGGATGTTAAAATCTCACTGAGGGGAGAAAACTGTCACAAAATTTAGGAGGATGAAGGCATCCCATGGAGGAAGTAGCAAGGGAGCTGTGAGGGAAGGGAGACAAGGACCACAATTAATTTTATCACTGGCAATGCCAATTGAAGTGCCTGAATTTGACCTTTGCCTGAGAATATTTTGCATCTGCTATGACTACATCATGTCATGTTTGGGGATCAACTTCTCCTTGACAAAAAAAAAAAAAAGAGAGCCATATATCATTTCCTATTTACCAGGTACATTGTGCGCAAAGAAGCGTTAATTTCTTCAAAAGTATCAAACTTGTTTCTCACATTACAGCTACAGTCAAATCAGAGATCATTCGAGAATATTTCACAGAAAAGAAACAAATGAAAATGCACGAAAAGCCTGTCAAAATGAGCTTGTTTACATGGAGGTATCACTTTTAACATGGTGTACTACGCTGCTCTGATTTTCCATTTTGATTACTGTATTCACCTGGTCGCTCTTTGAGTACATTTCCAACAAGGAGCCAGTTAAGGCAAAGTAAAATTGGCAGTCCTGGCAACCTCATTCTAACATGTTTTCCATGTACTTCACAGAGGATACACAATGAGCGCCCTCACCTGAGGTGGTTGGTAGTAGTTGTCTCACTCTCTTCTTCGGCGAGGCCCCAGAGTCTGCCGCCTTCGGGGGAGGGAGCTTTCGTTTCCCACCGGATCTGGTGACAGCTGGGGAAGGGGCCCCCGTGGGGGACCTCGTCTTGGTGAGAAGCTTGCTGGGTGTGCGGGACACACCCCGCCCGGCTACGGTGCGCAACCGGCTTCTCTGCCTTGGGCCGTCGACAAGGTTCTCTGTTGAAGAGAGCGGAGAGATTTGCAGTCTGAGTAAAGACAGTTCACTGATTGACAGAAGAGAATTTCCTGCATTACAGCATAAAGATGCCAGTGAAAGAAAGTCACCACAACATTTTGCAAGCTGTACCATCTCTCTGAACATGATTATTCTGAACCAAGTTTCTCTTTCTGAAGACTTTTCTTTTCTTAGGCTTTTCTGTCTATTACGTTTCCTATCAGTCACTTATTTCTTTGTTTTTCGAACAACGCAATGGTGCTCTCTAAAGACAATACTGCAAGCTAACATTGTGTGAATCAGGACAATTTGAAATAGCGAACTGTAGTAACAGAATGAGAAATACATGACTTTGTTTTCATTTAGAATCACTGCAAACACAGTAGTAAAACTCTCATGCAGAAGAGCAAAAGACATAAACATCTTATGAATTTATTTCAAAGGCAAATACTAATCCATAATTTCACAAACAGTACATGTTGTGTAGGTGTTCAAAAAAAAAAAAAAAAAACATATCGGTGTACTGTACTGTGTGTCATTTTGCCTTCTGACAATTATTTTCAGATAACTACTGGATGTCATTTTCAGCATTCTTGACATTCTGTTTAACCAAGGCCAATGAATGTGGAAATAAAGTTCCATATCTTCTCCTTGAAGCAGTGTAAGGGACTAATGAGTCACAACTGGACATGACAGGAATACTACTGTAAGCGCTATTATTTTCAAGATGTTTTAATTTTTGCAGATTTCACAAATCACTGCTGAGCCACAAACTTAAATAGAATCACCACCTTGATTCCATAAAGTGGTGGAGCGCATGGACAGGCATAAGTGCACGACAGCCTTGGTGTCAAATCGTGCAAAGAACTTCTCGCAAAAATGTCAGTGACCTCCCCATTTGCAAAAATATCTGTATCCGAAAATTACAGCTTTTACGGTATTTGAACTGTTCCTTCAGACAGAGAGGGGATAATGACAGATCAAAATTGGATGAAAACATGACATTCTTTGAACTGTTACAGTGTGGACCTGCTCACCAAGACTGATGTCTGAAACACCCGTGCTGCTGGTACAAGAGGTCATGAGTGCTGCTGCCTGGTCCTTGGACAGAATCACCTTGGTTCTTGGGTATCTAATGAGAAGTAAAAAAGAGGTCTTCATTGACCCTCTTCAGCTCACTGACTACAAATGGCGTAAATTGAGGTGTTTCACACTTACAAAAAAATGACTTGTTTGACATTCTGTTTCTCTTAAGCTGCCGGTAAATGATATTTAATGAGTATCAGGAACTGAAATAAAGCTCCTCACTGACTGCAAACTACAAGCAACACTGTCACAAACTTCATGGGGCGTCAATCAAACACGGGACTATTGAGGTGCTTACATAAACACCCCTTTCACACTAGTCACACGGGGGAACATCCATGAAGATTCACAGGGGAATCAAATGTGGAACACGCAGGAAGGATTTATTTCAAACTAGCAAATGAGCTCCCGGTTGAATTTCTTTCCTCTGCTCTGCTGCAGTGGAAGCACACATTATGCTGCATGCGCGAAATTACCCATTGGCATACCTGCATACAATTCATCACCTGGGAATTTAACTGCGATGCCTTGCACACTGCAGCATCATTAGGAGTTACAGGGGGCACTTGGGGAGTTTATAAAGGACTGTTCACGCTTAAAGTTCTGAAAAAGCTAAAGCTATACCCCTTGCTGTATGTGAGAGGTAAAGAATTCAGATTACACCTGTGCACCAAGAATCAAGCAAAACCTGATTGGAAGACAACTGCTACACCACAAAATTGATTAAAAAAATACGAAAGAAATGCTACAATACAATATTATTATAGTACAACCATTCACTCTTTCCTGAAACACGGCTGCCACTTCTGTGTGATACTCAAGAATCATGTTTACCACATTTGTTAATGTCCAAAATAGCATATGGTTTTTCCTAGTACAATGGTACAAAATGTACAAGATTTTACATTCTTTGAAATCCTGTACTTCAGGTCATTTCAGTCACTTCAGGTCACATATCGTCGCTGGGGCGACAAGACCTCGTATCTACAAAATGTCAAATGTTCAGGAGAGCCAAAAAACATGGCGGCCAAAGCACTGTAGCGAATGGGAAAGCCTTTCCTTTGACATGCCGTGGTGGCTTTATTTTTGGGGTAAGACAGTTGGGATTTGGACAGGACATCACTTAACCCATTATTTGACCATTAATCCAAAAAAGTCATTTTCACCAAAATTGCAGATACAAGGTCTTGTCACCCCAGCGACGATATGCCATTGCAATGTACTCTGCATCTCAGCTCTCATTCACAAAACCAATGATGTCAAACATACACTAGTCTCCATCAACATTCGCAGTGAATCATCTCACCAACCTGGCAGTTTCCCCACTGTCCGTCTCTACGACATAGCCAGTGTCAGAGCCCGCTTCTGTGCGGTAGTAACCCATCACAAGACCTGCAGAACAAGCAAATAAACAAGAGAGTAATCCCACGCAACTGAAAAAAAAAAGATTTACCAGCTTTATAGTAGAGTGGACACACAGGTCTGTATTCAGACATTGTTTAAATTAAAACATGTTGCAAAATATTAATATTAATCACTTCTTGAGTTTGAAATTCCCTTGCAGACAAAGGTCAACAGAGAGTTATTTGCCAAGATCTAATATATTGCCATGGACTGCGTTAAATCATTTCAAACAATTACTGTACATACACAACTGACACTTGTTGCACAGAACCATGTATCTGTTTGATGTAATGCACTTTTTTCACGTCTAAAAGTTTAGTTTATAGGATACGCAGAGAGCTTAACCTTCCAAAAATTTCACAAACCCCCAACCCTTCCATCTTTCCAACAATGAGATAAAAACACAAGGCTGTCAGTTCCAACACACATAGTAATCTGAAGTACAATTATACACACTTTTGAAGATATATCGCAACCAAATTAAGCTTCAACCAGGGTTTATAATTGACAGGTTGGCATGTATCCACTACTGTGAATGTTCTGAAGTCGAAGAAGTTTTTTCTTCACCCCATCGCTGCCTTTCTAGTGATGCTTGGGATCACTGGAAGCACAGTTGTGGATGAAATCTAGCCAGTCAAATATAAAGGTTAGGTGAAAGCTAATTTTGTAGTGATACTTTCATATCTTTTCCCCACTGGATGAAAGCTTTCTGTTGCACTTTTGAAGATCATCCTTTTCTGCCATACATTATTCAGTGATGGCAACATCAAAGAAATTTGATTTTTCTTGTTATACAGCAAAACATCTGTAAATTGTAATACAACCAGCAGAGAACAGACTTTATGAATAATTGTTATACAATCACTACAATAAATGAGCGTGCACTACATAATTTAATTTCTCTGAGCTCCCTGTACACAAATTCAACTTCTTCAAGATCACCAAATGTTCCACTTTGGCTAATTCTTCTCGATACCAAACTCACCAGGGTAGCTGTATCCATCCTTTGACTCGGCCATCACACTCTGACCAACGGATAGCCAGTCCTTAATGATCAAGTCCTTGGCACTGACCACTCGGACATCACCGTCGTCAAAACTGACCTTCAGCCTTCAAGACAAACAAATTTCATTGGTTGACCAGGTTGGACAGGTTGAATATTAACCATTGTTACCATGAACACATCACTTACTATTTTACGATCGTGATTTTAATAACTGCGTCTTAACATGATAAATTTTAGGTTTGAAGATGCATTCAATAAGAAAACTGATGATAAAAGAATAAGAGAAACTTATCTTTATTTTTTTGAATATCAACAAGGAGTATGCCTTCATCAAGCTACATGCATTTTTCCACTAAATACAGTTTACACAGGGCAGGTTAATTTCCTTCCCTATAGGATCTGATTATAAACTGCTCAAGCATGTTTAATTTTCTCTTATATGAAAAGAGCAAAGGAATAAAAGCCACTCTCAAAGCAAAATCAATGGTGGCATAATTTTTACATCTTAAATGCAGTACTTTAAGGATGTCATCACATCATATTCTGATACACTATTTTCTTCTCTAGTGCAAGGTATTGATATGATATATGAAGATACACACTGTACCATTACTTGCATTCTGCAGTTTCAAAGTCACAAACAGGTTTATTCCATTTGACCTCAGAAAGACACTAAAGTCACCTATACGTTGGATAAAATAAGGGGAAAACGCATTTTCGTGTTTTTCCTTTGGTGTTTGCATGTACATGTACTGACTGGTTGGAAAGGCTTCTGCTCAAAGAATACCAGTGGGCACACAGATGTCATTAAAACAGAAATTAAGGAACAAACAATTTCACCTGTCAGACTTCTCCTCGGACAAAATGGTGCCGGGATAAAAGAAACCATCCAACCAGCGAGTGTAGACCCGTACGCCGGGCACCATGAAGGGCTGCGCCAGGGCAGTGTCACTGGAGAGCTGGGCGGGGGCTGCATCCTCACTGTGCTCTCTGGGCGGGGAATTCAAGATGATAGTGTCGCAGGTGGAGGAGTCGGTGGTCGCAACACGTGGAAGAAGAACACCTACATAGGGTTTGGGGGAAAAAATGATGGCTCAACATTTGTTCTTTGAAGGTTTCCATGGTGGGTGGTTTTACAGTTAACCCTGTATTCTCTATTGATTGTCAGTGTGCTCCTGAAAAGGACCTACTCATTCTTGACGTTTTGGTACTTACGTTCTCATAAACTCATATCGGGCCAACGCACTTGTGTAAATAAACACCGCAGTGGCCCAGCACCGTTTGCACACACGCTGACAGGCAGACAACTCTCCAAACAATTGCTCGTCATTAGCAAGCAATGAACAAAACATAGACAAGTTATTTGTCATTTGAAAGAGGATAAAATTCCCTTTAAAATGGTAAATTTATGACATGCTGCCAATCAATGCTCAGTGCAGTCATAGTACTCAGCAGAAGTGAAGAACAGTAATCCAAAACTTACAAAATTATTTTGTTTGTTTGCTTTCATTCATGGATTAAAAATAGCAAATGTTGTAATTTTACACATCCAGTACCAGAAATGAAATGATCAGAGTGTCAGCTTTCTGGACATATAAATATCATGACCATTGATACAATAATTGCAGGTTTATGTTTATGTTTATGACGATGAAGCCATTGCGAGTGCGCAGGAAATCGATAGTATAATGTGTGCATCCTATAGTTAGTTGAAGCGAAACTCGTCACAATAGACACAGCTTTTCAGTTTCGACTGAATTATACAATTGTTGTACATACATGTGGATGTACATGTGGGACTATTATCACAGTCGAATCATCACCCAACAAGTGTCCAAACCTCCTCAAAAACTGCGGCAAAAAAAATCCAAAATCGAGCACTCCGTACAGCTGTAGATAGCACCCACTGATGCTTCGTGGTTATTCGCGTCATTCCATGTAAACACACATTTTTTTCGATGATTTTTACGTTATTGTTGGCGTTCGACTGACAAACCCTTCTTGCATTATCGCAGACAGTGTAGCAAAGCATTCTGGGATATGTTGTGAAAGGTTAGAAGGTGAAAGAACTTTGGAATGACGTCGTTTATATGTCATTTCATTCACTATGGGATATTCCGTATGTGGCCTCTGCGGCGTTCGGACGAACTACGGAATATCCCGTAGGTGGCCCGATATGGGTTAACATCATTCTCTGTCATTCTCCCAAGAAAAGGTAGAACGTAACACGCTTTACTACCAACATGCTGAGGACAAGTAGGTCCTTTTCAGGACCACACTCACATCCATGAAAGAATGCATGGAGTACTGCAAATCTACCCACCACTAAAGGGCTCAGCATTTGGTAAACATCTAAGAAGAAATCTATACATGTAAGGAAGCCATTTAGAGTGATGAAAACTCTGGTGCATCATTTTTGCAAGGAGTAAGGTGAAAACATAAACATTCACATCAACAACAAGAACTGAATTGTGCAAGCAGTATAAATCTTGCTTTCATTAGGTCATACTCATCTTTCAAAGGTTAATAATGTGATCACAAAAATTACTTCACTTCCTTTCCAAGAGTAGGCCTTGTGCAACTGATTGAGTATGACATCAAAATTCAATTTATGACGATAATGTTGTCATACATATCAAATTAAATGCCTTTCAATATAAACAGCAATAAAATGAAAGACACTGAAAGGTAATACTGTGAAACAAGATATTTTTGCGGCACAAAATTTTTGTGAATTGTCACTGGCATTGAATGCATACAGCTGTATCATAAACAAGTCCCCACTTTTGCGAATCTTGGCTCTCGCAAAATTTATACTATTAAAATGCATGCAAGCATTCCTCGTTTCATAGTATAATATGTGCAAATCGATATGTGTATCCTTTATTCATATATGAAGAGAGAATTGTGTTCATTTATGATTATTAAATAAATTAAATTAATGTCAGCAAAGAATACATTTTCACCAATACCTTGGCACCTTTGCAGTTTATTATTCACAAGCATGCTTGAATAATTGCTGCTCCTGGTTGGATATTCCTGTTCATTTATGAAAACTACATTCAACAAGAAGGCACATCAACAGGTTGGTTTTCTAGGTTTGCGTGTTTCCTTTTTCCACCTTCACCTGTAGTAAACTCACCCTCTGCCTGTCCTGCTACATTTTCATCCACGTCTGGCCCGGGACTAAGACTATCATCCTTCGGGGGCTGAGCACAGGGGATCCCCTCAGATTCCACCGACTCTTCCTCCGTTTCGCGCGCCCGCGGTGAACGGCGCCTTCTTGTCGTCATTCTGCCGGAAGGAGATCCCGGAGTTGCTCGCCCACTCGAGGCGCTGGCTGGTCTGGCAAACTCAGCCTCCTTGCCATCTGCCTCTGGACTGGTCAGGGCCCCGCCCGGCAACACGTTTGCCACACTAGGGGAGCCCTTTTCCGACCCCGGGAGGCTGATCGTCTTGACGAGAGAGCTGTTGTCGCCCTCCGAGATGCTGGACAGGCTTGTGCTCTTCTGCATAGCCCCCACACTGGTGATGCTGATGCTCTTCTGCATGCTGCCGACGCTCGACGACGTCCTCGACCCCAGGGAGCTGATGTCGGCCAGTGAGCCAGAGGTCAGGGAACTGGACTTGGACTGGGGCGAGGGGGTCAGGAACTCCTGCTCCACTTTCTCAATCACTTCTTCAACTTTCTGTGAGCAAACAGCAATGAATGAATCAGTTACCGTAAACACAGCTGAAAATATGGGTAAGTAATTGGACAGATAATGACTAATCACAATTCAGTAAGGTAAACAACTAATACTTTTCACACACGTTTGTATTAGTACACAATTGGTATGCCATGAAGGCATACAATTAAAAGCATTTTTTTAGAACTTCTGCTGAATCAGACTAGTCTAGACTATAATTTAATACAACTTATCTTATATTATACAATGCCAAAAAAAAAATAAAATAAATTATTATGTCAACATTATGGCAAATACACCATTGGTATTCCATGAAGGCATACAATTCAAAGCATTTTTTTTAGAACTTCTGCTGAATTAGACTAGTCTAGAGTATTATATAATATGTGACCGTGCACCTCAAAACGAACATAAAGTCGCACACACTGATTTTGCGTGAGGACTGAAAATAAGTGACATGGGTCAACCTAGCCGAACTTGACTTTTTCATATTTTCTGAAAGAGCGGGTCTTCTTTTACATGATGCTAAAATTTGGTATCATAAAACGGGCAGGAAAGTGTGTTTTTTAGCAGTTTATCTCGAACATATTTGGCAGAATAGTGTGATTAGGTGCGTCTTTCGAATCCCTTTTTCATTTCTGAAAAACCTTGTCCACACTCTTCACTATCAACTCTAATAACTTTTGAAAGGATAGTGCTACTGCTTTGAAAGTTGGCATTAACTATGGACAGAATGTGTTAATGAGGCATGCTTAATTTCAATTTAGTCTGATAATCCCCTCATTGTTGTTACTCTGGTGGTTTACTTCCTGTTTTTTGTCCCATTCATCGCACAGCCTGCACGGTTTGGTAAAGATTAAGCGCTTGAATAGACACTGTACTTCAGAGCCTCTTTTCTCAGTTCACACTTTTCCTGAGTTTGTGCTTTCTTTCCAATATTTAGATAGGTTAGGAGAGTCCATTTGATTTGAGTTATACATCATTTTAAAGCTTAAAGTCTGGTCTTTCAGAATATGGTCTTAACTAAAAAGTCATATCTGGCGACTTTTTGTTTGTTTTGAGGTGCACTGTCACATATTATCTTATCTTATATTATCCAATGCCATAAAAAATAAAATAAATTAAGATAAAAACTAGTGAAGGTGATGAAACTATGTATGTTTATCGAACCGGTACTGATGCCGATGTAATCGTAGCGTTGACAATATTTTTTGTAACAGTAACGTTCAACTTTCAGGCAGGAGCCATGGCCCTAAACAAAAACTGGATTAATTACTGCCACAGAGGGTATGCTTTGAATACCTCGCTCAAGACTTTCCTCTCAAGCAGCTCGCCTCTCACAATGACCTCTTGCACTCTCTGAGTGGTGATGATCTGCTTCACTTTGATGACCTTCCAGGGGACAGGCTGACCGGCAGGAGACTGACCAGTGACCTGTGTCAAGAAACACAGATTCTTTTAACCTGTTGAGGACGAGTCCCGAGTATACTCGGGCAGGGGTCTATGGGAAATGCGTGTTGTAGCAAAATCAGTCCGTCCTCAACGGGTTAACATATTCTGTACCATATTCACTATGCCCATACACTTTGCTGTAACCTGGAAGCTGTGTTGTCAGCTCTTAGTTACAGTAACTTCTACAAACCGATGACATTAGGGAGTGACACAAACTTGGGTGGAACGAGCTTACAATCCCTGAATTAGCTAAAATATAATATCAGGTCCATGTGTTAAGGTGGACTAAGTACACTGAAGAAAGGGGAAGCTCCCTCCCTAATGGATAAATTCAACATAGCAGTCATTATCTTTCTTTCTTCCTTTTTGTTTTTTAGACACACTATCTAAGAAAAGAATACCAATTTAACAGGCACTGTTCTGATTTGTAACATTGTGGTACACACAAATTTTTTTTTTTGCATCGAATACCAGTAATACATACGTCTTTCGAAGGCAATCTTTACCAAAATTAGTGTATGTACCAATTCCAGATGTACATCAAGCTTTAGCTTTTTCATTTGTCCCTCCAATAGGACATAAAATCGAGGTCTCGTGTGTGAGAGAGTAACAACTCATGCACATAAAAGATGCTGCTTTATTCACTCATCGCAGTGAGCAGGATGCATAACCCGGTGAAGTGCTCTGCCCAAACTTCAAGCAACTGAACCCAATGGAAGACCAGATAGTGCAGCTGAATATGGGCTATCCAGCCATCCTTGTCAGATGGAAAATGAAAACAAACTAACAAAGAATCATCAACTTCTGTCTAAGGGCAATAACACTGGAGAGGGACTCGCCTGGGTTCCAGCACCTTCAGATGATCTCTTCTTCCTTGCAGGGGTCCTGCGGGTGACAGCTGCCGGTGATCTGCCCTGATTGGTCGCTCCTGGTCTCGAGGAGTCCCCCTCCCCTTCCTCTTCTTCACCCTCCTGACCGGTTCCTGCCTCATGAGGGCGCTTGCGTTTTCCCGACCTAGTCCTGCTGCTGGACTGTGGCTCCACCACGCCACGGTCAAGCCCTGGCACACCCCTGGTAGCAGAATCATCGGCTGCTGGTTGTGCAGGTGCTGATACTGAGTAAGTCAAAAATGAGATATTGCTGCTATAATCTGATTTCTAAAATGATGAACAGTAAATTTATGCTAGTGAAGGTATTTGATCTGTCCCTACCACTGCCCAGAAAACACTTATTGGCTGGAAGAAAAAGCAGAAGTCGTCGTTAAGTACTTTTATCAATCTTAGCAATTACAGAATTTCTCTAACTAAACCACTGATGAACATTTCGCCATGTCATTTGTATATTAAACATGACAATATCTAAAAGCAAAAACAGTATCTGAGATTTATTTCTCTACTAAAATTTACATCCTAAGTCAGTTTGCAGTCAAATTTGTCAGGAAGGATATGCACATACAGATGTACTCATGCCAGGTTGGCATCTTTAATATCACCACATGAAAACGATAGTATCAATCTTATCATCAACAAAGATGACTTTGTAACCCACTAATGGACCACTAGCATTTCTCAGATAACGACACCTCTATGTTATTCACAGGCATTAACCTTCACTAGGCTGGGGGGGGGGGGGGGGGGGGGGGGGCTGGAAGGCATTCTGTGTGATATCACCACTGCAAAATGCTATCGCCCCACTGTTTCACAATTTTTATCTTTCAAGTCTCCTGCATCTTTTGAGACCAAATTTGCAACGCCCACGAGTGCGATTTCGAAGTGACGCATGACTATGTACATGAATGTTTGGCCAAAAATTGCTCAAAAACATGAATTCATGTACAATTTCCGTACAAATTATGCTTTCAGTCAAATTTCATACAAAGCATGATTTTGATTTCTATTGATTAAAATCAAATAATGATTGTTTTTTAAAGCTTGAAGCAGTGTCGCCGACAAATTTCATCAAAAAAGCAAATAAAAAAACTAGAGGGGCCGTCAAAGGCGGCAGAGCCACGCCTTAGCGGTGCTACAGAGTCGGGGTAAACATACTGTGCATTCGGTCACTTACCAGAATTCGGTCACTTACCAGTATTGCTTATCACCAGCCAGTGAGTTCTACCAAAGATCATACACTTCAGCGTACGATCTTTGGTTCTAAAGTCACATCACATGCAAATCACATCATTTCACATACTGGAACACTCATTCACAACAGGAAAGTCCTTTAGTCTCCTCCAAAAATCCATCAAAAAACCCAAATTCCATGGTCAAAAGTGCAGATTCGGAACTTTTCCAAGCGCGCGCAAATCAAGTCCAGTTTTAAGAGTAGGGTCTACGGGTCGCCGAAAAAGCGCTAAAAATCAAGAAATACGCTGTTTTCTTGCGGGAAATTTTGCATATAGCAAGCCGAGAGTGTGAAAAAGAAAAACAAAATTTACGGCGAGCGAACTTTCATAAATCCAGAAGGACATAGTACCTCAAATAAACGTAAATTTCGGAATTCTTACGAACATTTGAGCAGCAAAGTCGGATCGTTTGGGAGTTATGTTTTCGTATGGTAGCGGTAAATCTCAAAGGAAGAAACGGGAAATGTTCGGAGTGGTCACTATACCATGGGGTCAAAACTTCAAGGTCACACAGAATTTGCAAGGGTCAACCAATTATCACCAAAATCTAATTGATTCTTTCCTGTCATTATCCAAACATTCCCTGAACATTTTGTGCAAATCCCTTTACCCGTTCTCTTGTTATCTTGTACACAAACAAACAAACATACGGAACCCTTTACATAACCCCCTGCCGATTTTCATCGGCGTGGGTAATAAAAATCATACAACAGAGAAAACTCAAAAATTATCTTAGATAATACAATTTCAATGGTGCATCACAGTGGTTCATAACAACACTCTATGAAAAGTTTGCTGTAAAGGGCTAACAAGTGAAAGTACCTGATGCTTGTGCAAGATTCCTGACTGGACGGCTCTTGACATGACCATCTGAATCCTTGCGTGTCCAAGTCTTCATGGGAGTGGGTGTCTTGTTGGACTGTGAATCTGTGAACTCATACGGGTCTCTCCTCCCCGGGAGCGCGACACTCTTTGGCGGCCCGACTTCCTCTGTGTCTACAATGGTGACGTGTTTTCTTGGAGATTCCGAAGACCGGGTCCTGGGGGCTTTGGGGTGGGGCTTCAGCCGCTGCTGCTGCTGCGCCGCGGATTCAGCACCACTGCAGCTGTCCGAGTGGATGAACTCTGCCAGGATACTCATCTCATCTGCTGAAGAGATGGCTCCAGGCTGCTCGACATCAGCAGAAGTGCTCCTCGCGGCGGAGGAGCTACCGCTCCTGACACGTACTTCTTTTTGTCCCCTCCTTTCAATTTCACTGGTTCTCCTCTGATTGCTGCCTAGACTTTGGTGTCTAACTTCTTGACTCCTCTCTTTATGAACACCACTTTTTTCATTCTCCATTCTTCCTCCATCTCTCGCCATTTCTCCTCCATCGCTAACATCCATCTTCTCCTCGACATCATCTCCATTTTCGTCCAGCGACATTTCTTCAGCTGCGTCACGATCATCGTCGTCTCTCGGCAACGGCTCTTCTGCCTTCTCCTGTTCTATTTCATGCTCACTTTGTGCTTCTTCTGTGTGAGTGTATGGAATGGTTGCAGAATCTTCCACATCCTGAGCCTCGGGTAAATTGTCTTTGTCTTCCCCAACTTCTTCATCCTCTGGTTTCCTTCGCTTGTGCACAGAGTCAGACTTGGGCAGTGAGAATGGGTCACTGTTGACAGAAAAATTTAACCAAAAAATTATATCTTTAGGGCAATCTTGCCTGGATCTGCTCAAACAAAATTCAAAAGACAATTCAGAGGCATTTCAATAACTTGATTAACTAGAGTTACAACTGCCTTGAAAATTAAAACACATCATAACTTCCATGTGTAATTGTAAACACATTTCCCAATCAATTAGATAAAGATAGACAAATTTTGACTTAGCTAATTGAGTTGCTCAATCTGTACACAGTGGGGTAATATAATACCCCATAACTTGTAACATGCACATATGCTGTATACACTGTTATTTTCACGAGTGAGGAAGTCATACACACTTTTGCGAGATGTTGTTTTTGCGATTTGATGTCGTCGCCAACTTACATGTAAGTGCACTATTACCCTAGCTCACAGAGACATTTTCGCGTGTTGTGAATAAATTCACGATCCAACTGTGATTCGCAAAATTCACCAAAATTAAACCCTCGCAAAAATAACAGCCTATACAGTATGTACAACATGGTTATAAATTGCACAAAGGCTTCTGATAGAGGAGAGAAAATCCTCTAAAGAGTGTTTACATAACTGCAATGAAAAGAAAGTTGAGAAGCAGACAGCTAGACCAGATGGATGAGGAAGAGGCAGAGGGATACTGTAACAGTGGATATTTTCGCGCAACTAATTTTTCGCACTCAGCCAGGCAAGAAGAGTTTCGGATGTTTTTAATTCCGCGGAATCAAGACTTCAACTACTGGAACATACGTCGGGCAACAGAAATATTCACATGCTGCTATTTTCGTGCTAGTTTCTGGTTGCGTGAAATGCATGAAAATTTTAACACCGCAAAAATTTCCACTTTTACAGTAGAAGGAGGAGAAAGAGAAATGAGTCGGGGAAAGGGAAGGAGGAAGAGGAGGAGCAGGAGGGGAAGAGAAAAAGAAGGGAGAGGATGAGGATGAGGAGGAAGATGAAGGATGAGGGAGGGACAGAGGGATAGAAGGAGGAGATAGAGAAATAAGAGCAGGAGGAGGAACAGGATGAGGAGGAGGAGGGGGAGGAGAAAGGAGAGGAGGAGGAAGAAAAGAAGGAAGAGGAAGAGGAGGAAAAATAAGGAGTAGGCAACAGGGAAGGAAGAGGATGAGGAACAGATGGAAGATGAGAAAAAAGAGCAGAAGTAGGAGCACAAGGAGCAGGAGAAAGAAGATGAGGAGGAAGGAGAAGAGGAAGATGAGAAGTAGGAGGGAGAGGAGAAATAGGATGACAAAGAGGAAAAGGGGAAGAGGGTGAGGAGGAGGAAAAGAAAATCCAGAAGAGGATGAGGATGAGGAGGAGGAGGAGGAGGAGAAGGAGCAGCAGCAGCACCATTAGGAGAGGGAGGAGGAGGAAGAAGAGGAGAAAAAAAAGGAGGAGCTGGAGGAGGAGCAGGAGAAGAAAGAGGAGAAGGAGGGAGAAGAAGGGGGGAGGAAGATGAGGAGGAAGACGAGGAAAAGAAGAGGTGGAACAAGAGGGGGATTAGGGTGAGGATCTTACTCTGTCGATTTATGGGCTTGCTTCGCAGCCTTCTTGCCACTCTCACTGGATTTCTTGGCTTCCTGTACTCTGCTGAAGACGGACGTCTGTTTCTTCGCCGGACTCAGGGCTGAATCCTTCAATAAATGCGGGCGGATGAGGGGCCCTTCAAGATGAAACTCTGGAATTTCGCTATTCTCCACCGAGTCCAAGTCCATGACAGCACTGACTACCAGCTTGTCTGAGGTCTTGGCTTCACTCTCAGTAACCTTTGGGTCAGAAAAGATGTAAACTGACTTACACTGAGCTATGCAGACATCTCAAAATATTACATCATTGAATTTAATACTCTATGCACCGAGCCCAATGTCCATTTTTCTACAGGAAAAGACAAAGGAGAGACAGGAAATAAACAGAGAAAAGAAAAATAACTGAAAGTTAGGGACTGCATGACCAAAAATTATACCAGAGGAGAGATTACCATATATTGTCAATTCGTTCAGTAGAACTATGCCCAGCGCAAGAATTTGGGATTATCAATACATCTACTACTGTGATGTACATACATTGCATCACAAAGAACCCAAAGAGCTCTAGTTATGGTGTTACTCACATGTTTGAAATGTGCATTTCTTCTGTTATAACATCAAAAATTGGATTAGCTTTTGAATGATCTGTGCAAATGCAGGATGATAACTCTCCACTACAAAAACTTAAGTGTACAAAGTAGACAGATCACGATATCGTAGACTCAAAGATTGTGTTTAATCGTCACATTACGCAATTCATGTATCCGTTACATTTCAAATGTTGACTCCTTTAAAGTTGCCCTTAAGACTCATTTGTTCGTAACCATTTTCCAGTAGAATTATATATTATGATTTTTTTTTTTCATCATCATTGTGTCATTCAGTTTCATGTGCATGTTTGTGTAATGATTTTTGTACTTCATAACTCATTTTTCCTACTGAGCCTTGAGCACATTAGTTATGTGGAATTGGCGCATTATAAGTACCCTGTACTATGATTATTATTATCATTATTCATGGCATTCATGACTCTCACAATCACACTTAGGTGAAGGTCTCTAAAGCCAGTCACTTCCTTTATCAAATCTAGAAATGCTACCAGCTGAAATTACATAGAATCAGAGCCTAGGACATTTTAGATGGCCCCTCTCCCATCCCAACTGTTTAAGTACAGAGAGGAATTCATACCCACGCTCCAAAAATACCCTGATACACATACGTACCTGTACTGGATCTGCCATGGTGTCAGTTCTCACACTGACGACTTCACTTTCGTCTCCGATGGGTGTGCTGTGACGAGGAGTCCTGTCTGGCCGCTGTTTACCTTGGCGACCCATGAGGTCAGGGGTCATACTCCTGGGTCTCAAGAGGGCTCCATCTTTAGGCATGCTGAGGTGAAAACCTGGATCATTACAAATGAAGTGCTTGATTGCAAAATGGGTAAAGTGCCATTTCAAACACTTTTGAGTAAGTCCTCCATCACATAGAACAAAATAAAACCTTTCCAATGATACCTCACCTGTTGCATATCAAGGAATATTCTTTAACGTTATGATTTTTTTTTAAAAATCAATATTTTCTTATTGTTTACTTTGTATTATTAGTAGGTGTAATCGCAAATATCTCAAACTAACAAGAAAGGAATCAAATGGATCGAACTCTTTTAATAGCCACAGCATACAGGAATCAACTGTACTAAAGCCATACATAAATTCATGGGGGGGGGAGGGCTTGAAACACAGTAAACTGTTATCATTCATTTTCTGAACAATCAATCACCATTGACTATGGCACATCAACTGTTATAGGGCCCTGAGAGTCTTGATGCCTCTGCATTTATGATGTTATTGTCGCACTACATCAAAACAATGGATGTTGTTCCATTTGGTTTTTCTAAGCAACTATGTCAAATGCGACTTTTCACACACTGTTATTTAAACTTGATAGGTCAAATACAGAGTGTATATGTGGAATGCTTTCTCTCTTCAAATAATGGATTTATACCAAAGTTCTTTCTCATTCCAATTACTTCTTCCACTCTGGTTTGGTTGTTGTCTGGTGTGGGTCATTTTTTTTTTTTGCAACTTTTATTTAAGCTATCTTTTTTTTCTATTAAGGGGAATGTGCACTTGTCTCATATTTGATGTTCTGATATGTTTTACCTCACTAAACCGAGGGAGAGGCCTCACCTGCCGTAGATGATGAGTTGTTACTAATGTCCAGTTCTCCCAGTTGGTCAATCCTACTGTGTCCCTCACCTGTCCACTGTTCCTCGCCCTCTACAAAGACTGAATCTCCTCCCTGTCCATCGGGGTGGACACACACACCGCTCTTTGATCCCACGCGGGCGCTGTCTCCATGCCGACGATCACTCCCCAGTTTGCTCTCGTCCGCATCAGCTGCTTGTCTTTCGCCAACGTTCACCCCCGCATCTTCTGACTCCGGTATCACTATGACATCATCCTCAGTTTGCCCAGTGTCTGAAGGCGTGGCATGCCAGGGTGTGGCTTGTCTGCTGATACGAGTTTTCCTTTGATTCTCCCCTCTGTCGACCTCCGCTGACGTCATTCCAGTTCGGCTTTCTCTCCCAGTGCCTTCCGCTACCTGAACGTCATGAGGAGGTCCTTGTTTCGCAAACTCAGGTTCACCAACCTTGTCATGAGTGGACTCTCCCTGCGACTTGGACACTCCCAAGCTTATTTCTCGGCGGCTCTGGCTGTGCTGGGTCTGAGTCTGTGTCTGGGAGGGGGATAACCGCAGGAACCAATCCTGCGAGGCAGCAGCATCGCCTCCTTGTGGCTGGCTGGCTTCCTTCACCTCAACGTCTCGATCACCTTCGTCGTGAGCTTGTCTCGAATCAGTACTCACTGGACGCTCCTCCTCTACATTTGGTTTGGAAGTTTGACTGCCACGTTGACTCTTGACGTCCACGTGAGACTTGGCGATCACAGCTGTGCCATCTTTCTTGACGATGTCGAGCATCGTCTGCCTTGTCCCAAGTTCTCCGACGTCTGGCAGACTGGAATGTTTTCCATGGCTACCTCCCTCAACACTCTCATGGGCCTGCCTTGCTTTGTCAAGATCACCACGAACAGGAAGACTCTGTGGTCTTTCACTGGTTTGATCAATTTTCTGAACAGTTGTTGCACCTGCAGAGCAAATACAATACAAGTTTCTGTACCACTCAAAATTGTTGGGTTAAACACATTCATACAAGTTGTATCTGAACTATTAAAGAAGAAATCTGCTGGTTGGGATTACACAGTGAATGTCCACCACAAAAAGTGTGGTGATTCCTGTATCTTCCTGTAACGAGGTTTTCAACACTCATGGATGTTGGCGTACCTTTCACGCATCATTCACCTGCACACACACCGGCAGTCGTTGAAAATCAAAGTCCCATTCCACACAAGTCGTATGTGAACCTGGGTGTCCGCTGGACTTTTATTCAGTCGAAAATGATGTGTACAGTTGGAGTGAAATGATTCTTCACTCAATGAGCTACTTGAAGATGTCGAGTTGTAACTAACTATTTTGAGGTCTTGCACCCTGGTTTTGTTTCAGGCTCTCAAGCTTCATGCATATGATTATTTTACTGAGTCCGCCCCTCTTGGAAACCAAATTAAAATGTAACATTAAATATGGCACATAGATGTCCCTCCCCTTGCCGACACAATTAACCAATCATATAGATGACCATTGGTCATCTGATGAATAATTATGAAGTGGACACTCCACAAGGCACTGTCAGCAAAATAAAGACTAGTGTCAGCACAATAAAGACTAGTGTCAGCACCTAGGGACTAATGTCAGCACATTACCCCCTTGTCAACTTAAAGCTAGTACTCATGGGGCAGATAAAACTGTCACTCCTCATCTTGTTTTGACCAGTGTCAGACTTCCACCAGTTATACCTTTTCTTTACAACTGGTATTCCCTTGACTCGATTCCAGGTGCCTACAGCTGACCATTTAAACAAGTGTGATCCCTCTCATCGAATTCAGGATACCTTATGTAACGTGCAAAGAAGGGTCATATCAGCATTTTGAGACACTTTCTTATTCTGTACATTGTCTACCAGGAACACTTTGTTATTATGTACATTGTCTCCCAGAAACAATTTGTTATTATATACATTGTCTCCCAAAATGAAGCTTCTCAGCAATTTCAGCATTTCTCATTTTCGAGAAAGACACTCATCAGCAGTTTGGCTTCTCTTCTACTTTGGATGGTCTGCCTGGACCGATCTGCAGCTCTATGTCCAAGCACAATAATGTGCAATGAATATGTTATTAGTCATATTCATTATGATACGCCCTATATTCCTTATGCTTCGTCACAGACATCCCCCTACCCAAGACAATGAAAAGGGAATGGAATGCAGTTGAAAGTTTTCACTTCATTAAGACCCTTTTCATATCCAAATTAGAATAGTTGGATGGATACTTGCGAGTCACTGTTCTGTATGAAATGAAACAATCATTATTAAATCATAAATCACGAAATCACATAAACATTACTACTCATGCATTTGTACATAACACCAGAAGCATAATCGATCATATTTCTTGAGTCAGTGCATATTTTGTCACTTTTAATGACGACACACTTCCAGTTTTCAAAGTGTCCATGCTAGTTCAATATGCATGTGTGTTCGGGTTCATCGCTGATTATTCGAATCTCTTGACTTCTAGTTACTCAGTCTCTTGATGCACGGTTTCCTTTGGATAGCAATGTTCAACATGTCATGTCTAGGGTACAATTGTGAGCTCTCTTTCACTATTGGCAAGGCAGAGTTGACACACATAATTATTTCATTCAAAAGGTAGGTATTGCATGCTTACCGGGCCTAGTCTGGCTTTATAACATGTATATATTTCCCATGATCGGTTGCTTTAGGAGTTGAAATTAGCCAGTTACACGAATACCTAACTTTGCCCTTTTTTTTTTGTCAACATACAATTAGCATACATGAACACTTACAGTTATATCTTAACTGAAAATATGACATACAAGTACTACCTCATCCGCCATCTTAGTCATGTCATGCCATTTCAGATATATTACATTCTAGACAAACCGTCTGCATTCCCATTTTTGCTACCGCTCCTGTGCTCAAGTTTCATTGAGTGTGTCTGTAGTGCCAGACTCCATCTCATCAGTCTTGGGTTTTGATTTTTCATCGTGTGGAGCCATTTCAAAGGATTGTGATCGGTCTGTACGAGGAACTGTCGTCCAAACAAGTATGGCTGGAATTTTTGGATGCTCCACACGATTGCCATACACTCTTTCTCTATAGTGGCATACTTTTGCTCTCTTGGCAGTAACTTTCTGCTTATGTATGCCACTGGGTGATCATCACCTTCATCATCCCTTTGACTCAAAACTGCTCCAATTCCCCTTTCTGAGGCATCTACCTGTACGATGAATTCTTTGGAGAAGTCAGGATTTTTGAGCACAGGTGAGCAAGCAAGGGACTTCTTCAGGGACTCAAATGCCTGGCCACATTCGTTGTTCCACCTAACTAGTCTAGGTTCACTTTTACGAGTGAGGTCCGAGAGTGGGGCTGCCACTTTGCTATAGTTTGGAATGAACTTCCTGTAGTAGCCTGTTAGGCCCAAGAAGGCTCTGACATCCGTCTTTGTTGCAGGCTGCGGGTAATTCATTACTGCCTCCACTTTAGCTGGTTCGGGTTTCACACAACCCCCTCCCAAAACAAACCCCAGATAGAGTACCTCCCTCCTGGCGACTTTACACTTACTGGGTTTTGCTGTTAGGCCTGCTGCTCTCAACCTTTCTAGCACTTCCCGGACATGGACCAGATGCTGCTCCCAAGATTCACTGTAGATGATAATGTCATCTATGTACGCAGTCGCAAACTTGCTTAATCCACGCAGCACCTGATCTACAAGCCGCTGAAAGGTGGCTGGCGCGCCCTGCATCCCAAAAGGCATCACATTGAATTGAAAGAGGCCAAAGGGTGTAATAAATGCAGACTTTCTCTTTGCATCGTCGGTTAGGGGAACTTGCCAGTACCCTTTTGTCAGGTCGATCGTGGTCATAAACTTGGCCTTTCCTAGCTCGTCTATGATGGCTTCTATATTGGGCATTGGGTATGCGTCAAATTCAGTCACTTGGTTAAGTTTGCGATAATCGACGCAAAGTCGAAGGGTGTCATCTTTCTTTCTAACAATCACAAGGGGGCTAGCATATGGGGAATCGGAAGGGGAGATGATTCCCGCATCCAACATCTCATCTAGTTCTTTCTTTACTGTATCTTTTAACGCATGTGGGAGTCGGTATGCCCTCTGTCTGATTGGGCGGTCATTTGTAGTGATTAAGTCATGTCTCACTACATCCGTCCGTCCAGGTTTGTCACTAAGGATGTCGCTATACTCCCCTACTAGGTCAGTCACTTGTTTCGTCTGTGCATC